>NC_054711.1:40961162-41003662 GCF_016097555.1 Gigantopelta aegis | reverse complement strand
TATCATATAGTTTAAAGCTATAATTATTGTTTGGATACATAGAGCTTGTTTTGTTTAACGACACCACTAGAGCACATTGATTTTTTTTAATCATCGGTTATTGGATGTCAAACATTTTGTAATTTTGATAAATAGTCTTAGAGAGGAAACCCGCTACACTTTTCCATTAGTAGCGAGAGATCTTTTATATGCACCATCCCACAGACAGGATAGCACATACCACGGCCTTTGATATACCAGTCGTAGTACACTGGCTGTGACAAAAAATAGCCCAATGGGCTGACTGACCGGGATCAATCCAAGACTGACTACGCATCAAGTGAGCGCTTTACCACAGGGCTATGTCTCGCGTCTTATTGTTTGGAAAACTACAACCGAAAGGGGCAGCTGAAGCCAGGTATAAACTTGTGATTTTTCATGTTGTGAGGGTCAAAATTCATTACATTTGGAAAATTCATTGCCAATGATCCCTTGCTACTATTACTAATGGAAAAATATAGCGGTTTTCGACTCTTAAGACTACATTATATGTGTCAAAATTACCAATTGCTTAACATCCAATAACTATTGATTAATTATTCAGTGTGCTCTAGTGGTGGTGTTAAACACAACTTTAACTGTGGCAAACCCTTTAGCAGTTACATGACATTGTGCATTTCTGCCAGTCTGCCATTGGGCTATTTCTCATTCCAGCCAGTGCATCACGACTGGTACATCTAAGACTGTGGTATGTGCTATCCTGTCTATGGGATGGTGCATATAAAAGATCCCTTGCTGCTAATTGAAAAGAGTAGCCCATGAAGTGGCAACAGCGGATTTCCTCCCTCAATATCTGTGTGGTCCTTAACCATATGTCTGACACCATATAATCGAAAAATAAAATGTGTTAAATGCGTTGTTAAATAAAACATTTCCTTCTTTCATTCCTTCAACCAGTCGAAGTAGGCCGTAGCCCAGTGGTAAAGCACTCACCTGGTCGGTTTGGAATTGATCACCGTCGGTGGGCCCATTGGGTTATTTCTCATTCCAGCCAGTGCACCACAACTGCTATATCAAAGGCCGTGGTATGTGCTATCCTGTCTGTGGGATGGTGCCTATAAAAGATCACTTGCTACTGATTGAAAAATATAGCAGGTTTCTAAGACTCAAAATGACCAAATGTTTGACATCCAATAGCCGATGATTAATAAATCAATGTGACCTAGTGGTGTCGTTAAACAAAAGAAACAAAAAAGTTACAAGTTTGTTTTGTTTACCGACACCACTAGAGCTGAGGTATCATTAAACATTTATTCATTAAATTTCAAAGCAAAAGTTGATAAATAATGTTTGTGTAAGGGCACCTTTATGCAGCTTTTAGATAGCTCACGTTTAAATGTGGCAATAATCTTATGTTAGACACCAAACAGTTGTAGCTTTAAATGTGCTGAGATGTTATTAAAGCAGTATTATTTCTTCCATCTGTTTCAGTTTGATCAGCAATGATTGGTAAAGTTATCTTCATCAGTGTGTTGGTTCTTGTGCTGCAGCATATCTTCACTGTCGTGTAAGTATTCATACTCTGATACATTACAGTGAAACCACTCTAAACTGTCGTGTAAGTATTCACACTCCGATACAGTATAGTGAAACCACTCTAAACTGTCGTGTAAGTATTCACACTCCGATACAGTACAGTGAAACCACTCTAAACTCGTGTAAGTATTCACACTCCGATACAGTACAGTGAAACCACTCTAAACCAGACACCCTCGGGACTAAGTGAAAAGTCTCGTTTTAAGGCATACTGTAAATCCTCGAATAGAGGCCTGTCTTGAATAGGGGTCTGCATTGAATAGAGGCCTGCCTTGAATAGAGACCTGCCTTGAATATAGGCCTGTCTTGAATAGTGACCTGCCTTGAATATAGACCTGTATTGAATAGAGATCTGCCTTGAATATAGGCCTGTCTTGAATAGTGACCTGCCTTGAATATAGACCTGTCTTGAATAGAGATCTGCCTTGAATATAGGCCTGTCTTGAATAGTGGCCTGCCTTGAATAGAGGCCTGTCTTGAATAGGGGTCTGCATTGAATAGAGGCCTTCCTTGAATAGAGACCTGCCTTGAATATAGGCCTGTCTTGAATAGTGACCTGCCTTGAATAGAGGCCTGTCTTGAATATAGGCCTGCCTTGAATAGTGGCCTGCCTTGAATAGAGGTCTGCCTTGAATAGTGACCTGCCTTGAATAGAGGTCTGCCTTGAATAGTGACCTGCCTTGAATAGAGGTCTGCCTTGAATAGTGACCTGCCATGAATAGAGGCCTGCCTTGAATAGAGGTCTGCCTTGAATAGTGACCTGCCTTGAATAGAGGTCTGCCTTGAATAGTGACCTGCCTTGAATAGAGGTCTGCCTTGAATAGTGACCTGCCTGCCTTGAATAGAGGCCTGTCTTGAATAGAGGCCTGCCTTGAGTAGAGGCCTGCCTTGAATAGAGGCCTGCCTTGAATAGAGGCCTGTCTTAACTAGAGGCCTGTCTTGAATAGAGGCCTGCCTTGAATAGTGGCCTGCCTTGAATAGTGGCCTGCCTTGAATAGAGGCCTGCCTTGAATAGAGGCCTGCCTTGAATAGTGACCTGCCTTGAATAGAGGTCTGCCTTGAATAGTGACCTGCCTGCCTTGAATAGAGACCTGCCTTGAGTAGAGGTCTGCCTTGAATAGTGACCTGCCTGCCTTGAATAGTGACCTGCCTGCCTTGAATAGTGACCTGCCTGCCTTGAATAGAGGCCTGCCTTGAGTAGAGGTCTGCCTTGAATAGTGACCTGCCTGCCTTGAATAGTGACCTGCCTGCCTTGAATAGAGGCCTGCCTTGAGTAGAGGTCTGCCTTGAATAGTGGCCTGCCTTGAATAGAGATCTGCCTTGAATAGTGACCTGCCATGAATAGAGGCCTGCCTTGAATAGTGACCTGCCTTGAATAGAGGTCTGCCTTGAATAGTGACCTGCCATGAATAGAGGCCTATCTTGAATAGTGACCTGCCTTGAATAGAGACCTGCCTGCCTTGAATAGAGACCTGCCTGCCTTGAATAGTGACGTGCCTGCCTTGAATAGTGACGTGCCTGCCTTGAATAGAGGTCTGCCTTGAATAGAGACCTGCCTTGAATAGTGGCCTGCCTTGAATAGTGGCCTGCCTTGAATAGAGGTCTGCCTTGAATAGAGGTATGCCTTGAATAGTGGCCTGCCTTGAATAGAGACCTGCCTTGAATAGTGGCCTGCCTTGAATAGAGGTCTGCCTTGAATAGTGGCCTGCCTTGAATAGAGACCTGCCTTGAATAGTGACCTGCCTTGAATAGTGGCCTGTACACTGTTCAATTGATCAATTATAATCACAACTGATATATCAAAAGCTGTGGTATGTGCTATCCTGTCTGTGGTATGGTGCATATAAAAGATCCCTTGCTACTAATGAAAAAATATAGCAGGTTTCCTCTCTAAAACTGTCAAAATTATCAAATGTTTAACATCCAATAGCTGATGATTAACAAATAAATGTGTTCTAGTGGTGTTGTTAAAGGGATAGTAAACTCAATCATGAGCCGTATGTGTTGGAAAGATACTTACCTGGACCACCAACATATACTGACACTTTAAGAAATGAAAAACACATAATTTTAGAGTTTAATAAAACAATGTAATTATTCCTGCTAACTGGGGGCAGCCATTTTCTTTTGTTTTTGGTGTATCCGCAATTCTAGCTTGGTGCGAAGTGACATCAGCTCCGGCCAACTCCTGTATGCACAGTGTAAACAAATGCAGTCATTTACGACAAGGCACTTCGCTTTCATCAACCTAACTTATAAAACAACATAAATGACTTGATAATATAATAAACTATTTAACTAAATATATTTCAGTTTGCATTAATAGAATCAAAAGGGGTTATAGTATTTTTCTCTCTTAAAAAATCGAAAGAAAAAATGCTTATTATTAGGCCTATTGGTAGGGTACGTTGCAGCAAAAACGACCACTCACAATACTGAAGTCATAATTTTCTTTTCTTTGGGACTACATAATTGGTCAGTTTTGTGATTTTAGATGGGAAAGTCTACTTAATCAAGTGTTATATTGTTGAATATGCATACCAGTCCAAAAAGCCTTGTGCGAGCATCCCTTTAAACAAAACAAACTTTATTTATTAATTTTTATCTTTGGCTTCAAGATTAAAATTTAAAAAGCAAAGATTGCTCCCCACTCACTAAAGTGAATTTTTAGCATTCAAATGTTTATATGGGTTTTTGTATTTGCTACAGGCATTTCTTTGGTGTCTTGACGACTGTGTACACCCATTACCCTGGGGAGTGCAGACAGATACCTGGTATCGGTAAGTACATGTGTGATCTTTGTTAAAGTAGCAGTATAACAAGGGGGAGCGAGATGTAGCCCAGTGGTAAAGCACTCGCTTGATGCGAGATGTAGCCCAGTGGTAAAGCACTCGCTTGATGCGAGATGTAGCCCAGTGGTAAAGCACTCGCTTGATGCGAGATGTAGCCCAGTGGTAAAGCACTCGCTTGATGCGAGATGTAGCCCAGTGGTAAAGCACTTGCTTGATGCGAGATGTAGCCCAGTGGTAAAGCACTCGCTTGATGCAAGATGTAGCCCAGTGGTAAAGCACTCGCTTGATGCGAGGGGGCGAGACGTAGCCCAGTGGTAAAGCACTTACTTGATGCGAGGGAGCGAGAGATGCGAGGGGGTGAGACGTAGCCCAGTGGCAAAGCACTCGCTTGATGCGAGGGGGTGAGACGTAGCCCAGTGGTAAAGCACTCGCTTGATGCGAGGGGGTGAGACGTAGCCCAGTGGTAAAGCACTCGCTTGATGCGAGGGGGTGAGACGTAGCCCAGTGGTAAAGCACTCGATTGATGCGAGGGGGCGGGACGTAGCCCAGTGGTAAAGCACTCGCTTGATGCGAGGGGGCGAGACGTAGCCCAGTGGTAAAGCACTCGCTTGATACGAGGGGGCGAGATGTAGCGCAGTGGTAAAGCACTCGCTTGATGCGAGGGGGGCGGGACGTAGCCCAGTGGCAAAGCACTCGCTTGATGCGAGGGGGCGAGATGTAGCGCAGTGGTAAAGCACTCGCTTGATGCGAGATGTAGCCCAGTGGCAAAGCACTCGCTTGATGCGAGGGGGTGGGACGTAGCCCAGTGGTAAAGCACTTGCTTGATGCGAGGGGGCGGGACGTAGCCCAGTGGTAAAGCACTCGCTTGATGCGAGGGGGCGAGACGTAGCCCAGTGGTAAAGCACTCGCTTGATGCGAGGGGGCGGGACGTAGCCCAGTGGCAAAGCACTCGCTTGATGCGAGGGGGCGAGATGTAGCGCAGTGGTAAAGCACTCGCTTGATGCGAGGGGGTTGGGACGTAGCCTTGCTTGATGCGAGGGGGCGAGACGTAGCCCAGTGGTAAAGCACTTGCTTGATGCGAGGGGGCGGGACGTAGCCCAGTGGTAAAGCACTTGCTTGATGCGAGGGGGCGGGACGTAGCCCAGTGGTAAAGCACTCGCTTGATGCGAGGGGGCGAGACGTAGCCCAGTGGTAAAGCACTCGCTTGATGCGAGGGGGCGGGACGTAGCCCAGTGGCAAAGCACTCGCTTGATGCGAGGGGGCGAGATGTAGCGCAGTGGTAAAGCACTCGCTTGATGCGAGGGGGTTGGGACGTAGCCTTGCTTGATGCGAGGGGGCGAGACGTAGCCCAGTGGTAAAGCACTCGCTTGATGCGAGGGGGCGAGACGTAGCCCAGTGGTAAAGCACTCGCTTGATGCGAGGGGGTGGGACGTAGCCCAGTGGCAAAGCACTCGCTTGATGCGAGGGGGTGAGACGTAGCCCAGTGGTAAAGCACTCGCTTGATGCGAGTGGGCGAGACGTAGCCCAGTGGTAAAGCACTCGCTTGATGCGAGGGGGCGAGATGTAGCGCAGTGGTAAAGCACTCGCTTGATGCGAGGGGGCGGGACGTAGCCAAGTGGCAAAGCACTCGCTTGATGCGAGGGGCGGGACGTAGCCCAGTGGTAAAGCACTCGCTTGATGTGTGGGCGTGAGATGTAGCCCAGTGGCAAAGCACTCGCTTGATGCGAGGGGGCGAGACGTAGCCCAGTGGTAAAGCACTCGCTTGATGCGAGGGGGCGGGACGTAGCCCAGTGGTAAAGCGCTCGCTTGATGTGTGGGGGTGAGATGTATCCCAGTGGTAAAGCACTCGCTTGATGCGAGGGGGCGAGACGTAGTCCAGTGGTAAAGCACTCGCTTGATGTGTGGGGGTGAGATGTAGCCCAGTGGTAAAGCACTCGCTTGATGCGAGGGGGCCTGTTTTACACGTCACACGTCGGACTGTCACATTGATAACACACACATGTATGTTTTCTTTCAGATATTGGGGCGAGGCGTAGGCCAGTAGTAAAGCGCTTGCTTGGTATGCGGTCGGTTTGGGATCGATCCCAGCCAGTGCACCACAACTGCTACATCAAAGGCCGTGGTATGTGCTATCCTGTCTATGGGATGGTGCATATAAAAGATCCCTTGCTGCTAATCGAAAAAGAGTAGCCCATGAAGTGGTCACAGCGGGTTTCCTCCCTCAATATCTGTGTGGTCCTTATCCATATGTTCGACGTCATATAACCGTAAATAAAATGTGTTGAGTGCGTCATTAAATAAACAATTTCCTTCCTTCTTTCAGATATTGGTGCCGAAGACTTCCACACACTTAAGAATGGGTTGACCTTTATAACTACGGTGAGTAAGTCTTTAATTAGTTGTGGTCAAGTTTAGTTCAGTGTTGGAGAACTCTGAGTAGTCTGCGTTGCTTGAGTCGCATAAACCCTGAGAATGGTCAATCCTGCATCCCATCGAACCCGAACCACCTCAGTGAATCCATTCAGCTGATTGGTTTTTCTCTTGTTCCAACCAGTGCACCACAACTGGTCAAAGGCCTGTGGTATGTGTTTTCATGTCTGTGGGAAAGTGCATATAAAAGATCCCTTTCTGCTAATGAAACAATGTAGCGGGTTTCCTCTGATGACTACGTGTCAGAATTACCAAATGTTTGACATCCAGTAGCCAATGATAAATTAATCAATATGCTCTAGTGGTGTTGTTAAACAAAACAAACTTTAACTCTTCTTATTAGTCACAGTGGGGCTGTAGCTCGGCGGTAGAGCACTCGCCTGAGGTACGGTGGAAAAGAAAGTTTAACGACACCACTGGAGCACATCGATTAATTAATCATTGGCTATTGGATGTCAAACATTTGGTCATTCTGACTTATAGTCATCAGAGGAGTAAAGTTTGTTTTGTTTAACAACACCACTAGAGCACATTGATTTTTGATCTTATCATTGGCTATTGGACGTCAAACATATGGTCATTCTGACACTGTTTTTAAGAGGAAACCTGCTGTCGCCACATAGGCTACTCATAGCAACGGGTCTTTTATTTGCGCTTCCCACAGGCAGGATAGCACAAACCATGGCCTTTGTTGAACCAGTTATGGATCACTGGTCGGTGCAAGTGGTTTACACCTACTCAATGAGCCTTGCGTAGCACTCACTCAGGGTTTGGAGTCAGTATCTCGATTAAAAAACCCATGCCTCGACTGGGATCCGAACCCAGTACCTACCAGCCTGTAGACTGATGGCCTAACCACGACCCCACCGGGGCCGGTGTCATCAGAGAAAAGCCACTACATTTTTTTTTCAATGTAGCAAGGGATCTTTTATATACACTTTACCACAGACAGGAAAGCACATACCACGGCCTTTGTCCTGTTGTGGTGCACTGGTTGAAACGAGAGAAAATCTGCTGAATGGATGCACCGAGGTGGCTTGGGTACGGTGGGATGCTGGATTGACCATTCTCAGGGTTTGTGATGGCGAGTCATTTATTTGTCCAGTCGTAATTAGCTTCCACTGACTCACTTTTTAGAGGGTAGTAAAAATAATATCTATGGCTGTCTGTTTTTCCTCTCATCCCAACCGTGACTGGTACAAAAGTAAAAACAAGGTTACCTAAAATTTGATTTGTGTCGGTGATGCGTGTATCAAACAATCGTTCTCACAATTTTAAAATACATGTATCTGTGTATGACCACTGTCCTGGACAACAGACAGCTCTGATATCTGATGTGTGTGTACCCAGGACAGCGTGCTTGAACCTTAATTATGAATCAAAGATAACATAAATCTGCTTGTTTTTGTTTCCAGGGATTCCGTTTCAAAGACCACTGTCTTGACCAACAGACAGCTCTGATATCTGATGTGTGTGTACCCAGAACAGCATGCTTGAACCTTAATTAAGAATCAAAGATAACATAAATCTGCACTTTTTTTGGTTTCCAGGGATTCCGTTTCCAAGAGCACTCAGCCGAGGCGGAGAAGTATTTCAAGGAGGCGAACCGGAAAGGCCGGATGTATTTGTTCGACTTCAACCACCCCGAGAAGAACGTGGTGGAGCTGATACTGACATCGACGAAAGTCTTCAACCGAGAAACTTTCAGCCCTCACGGACTGTCTGCCTGGGAAGATAAAAAAACAAGTAGGTGACCGGTCCGATCGTCTCACCCGTCCAGGGTTTCTTGCCATTGTGCATATAGAATACTCCGGACTTCTAGATTATGGTAGCCCCACTGACATGGCTAGTGATATTCAGTATTGGGCCAGTAAATAACTACTATTGACATGCCCGATGACTAGTGTAAAAAGTTGTCAAATGCTGCAGTTAGGTCTATTTTGTAAATATGAATATCCTGTCCCTCAATCTTAGTGGATTTTATAAAAATACTAGACGCCCTGGAATACTCCACTCGTTTTCGCTAGATATAAAAAAATTTATGAAACAAGTGAACATCCCATGTTAGTATCTGATTGAACAATAGTGACGTCAGACACCATGGGAAGTTTTTAAACAGTAAGGCATATTTTTCACTATTAAAGAGACGGTTTGATAATTTAAATTAGATGTCAGAGTTTATTGTTTAGGTTATCAGTTTTTGTACATCTGAAGTGTTTCTAGTCTTCCCGGTGTTCGTAAAGCCTAGAAATGCTTTTTACATAATTCTAAAATCACACGTACCTGTGAGAAGTAACAGTTACGAAGACACACTCCAGTCTATTTTTAGAGGGCATTCCCCCGTTTCAACGTCACAGACTCTTGTTTCACTCTATTGTAACTATATCCGGATGTGTTAAAAGTTTGTAGATTATAGTCATTGAGTTCAAGTCCTGTGAGGTTATTCTTGTTTTTGAATAAAGTTTGGAAAATTTAGCGTAGGTATTTAGTAAGACGTTGAGTCGCGGGTGCAGGAATTTTAGCAGGGACTGTGGTTATAGGGGGGTTGAGAGTTGCTCTGTTGCTTGAGGTGCTTGCATCACAGGATCTAACCACCTCGGTGGATCCTTTCAACTGATTGGGTTTTTTTCATTCCAACCAGTGCACCACAACTGGTCAATGGCCATGGTATGTGCTTCCCTGTCTGTGGGAAAGTGCATATAAAAGATCCCTTGCTGCATTAGGAAAAATGTGCCGGGTTTCGTCTGATGACTACGAGTCAGAATTACCAAATGTTTGACATCCAATAGCCGATGATTAATTAATAATCAATGTGCTCCAGTGGTGTCGTTAAACAAAACAAACTTTCCTGGAAACTGTATTGGAAAAAAAAGAAAATTTGCTTGATCCGGGGGTTTGACCCCCAAAACCCTCCCTCTGCACACGCGCCTGACGCTTTACAGCATTTACGTGAAAGTGAAAGTAGAAATAACACTTTTTACTCGTTATTGGAAATAAAATACAAAGTTCACAGTACAATAGATGTAAAGCGTATGGGTCGTAGTTAATCATTTTATTGTAACGTAGTCACAGTACAGTAGATGTAAAGTGTATGGGTCGTAGTTAATCATTTTATTGTAAACTGAATCTTTAATACTTTTATTCCTTTCTTTTTGTCTTCAGAACGGGTCTTTCTCTTTGTTGTGAGTCATCGACATGGCCAAGGCGACAGTATTGAGAAGTTCCTGTACGTGGCTGACAAACAGAGACTCCACCATGTGAAGACATACGAAGGAAGTGATTCATTCAAATTGTACGTCCACTTGATAAACTTGGAATTTTGGTTTGGTTATGGGGTGGGGTGTAGCTTAGTGGTATGCCCTGATACGCGGTCGGTCTAGGATCGATCCCCATCGGTGGGTCTATTGGGTTATTTCTCGTTGTAGCCAGTACACCACAACTGGTATATCAAAGGCTATAGTATGTGCCATCCCATCTGTGGAATGGTGCATATAAAACATCCCTTGGTACTAATGGGAAAATTTAGTGGGTTTACTCTCTAAGACCATTGGACCGGCCTCGGTGGCGTCGTGGTTAGGCCATCGGTCTACAGGCTGGTAGGTACTGGGTTCGGATCCCAGTCGAGGCATGGGATTTTTAATCCAGATACCGACTCCAAACTCTGAGTGACTGCTCCGCAAGGCTCAGTGGGTAAACCACTTGCACCGACCAGTGATCCATAACTGGCTCAACAAAGGCCATGGTTTGTGCTATCCTGCCTGTGGGAAGCGCAAATAAAAGATCCCTTGTTGTCTGTTGTAAAAAGAGTAGCCTATGTGGCGACAGCAGGTTTCCTCTCCAAATCTGTGTGGACCTTAACCATGTCTGACGCCATATAACTGTAAATAAAATGTGTTGAGTGCGTCATTAAATAAAACATTTCTTTCTTTCTCTAAGACCATTGGTGGGCCTATTGAGCTATTTCTCGTTCCAGCCAGTACACCACAACTGGTATATCAAAGGCTGTGGTATGTGCTATCCTATCTGTGGAATAGTGCATATAAAAGATCCCTTGGTACTAATGGAGAAATGTAGCGGGTTTCCTCTCTAAGACTGTCACAGTTACCATAGGTTTGACATCCAGTAGCCAATGATTAATAAATCAGTGTGCTCTAGTAGTGTTGTTAAACACAACAAACCTTAACCTTGTTTTGGTTAACATCACCACTATAGGTAGCAGTACACCAACTAGTATCGCATGGCATCAAAGTTCAAAGTTCACCCAACTTTTCATCCCACAGTAAAAAATACCAGTCCTGCCATTGGTGATAAATGTAACAGGTGTTTGTTGTCAGATGTCTGGCCAGTAACTTCATGAAATTTAATTTGAACTAGTGTCAGTGTATCAGCTTCAGTTGTGCTTTTTTATTATTATTATTATTTTTTTTTTTTTTTTTTTTTTTTTATTATTAATTTAAAAAAAAAAGAAGAAGCTTCTGTTGTGCTTAAAAGTAGTAAACATAGGATGACAAAAACACTTCCAATTATGTCTGAAATGAGTATCTTAACGCCCAATCTTTTCTGATTTACTCAGTGGTGAGAAGTGATAGTATTTATATCCTTGGTGTATACTTTGATTAAAATTCTGTGTGTCACAGTTTAATTAAGCCACACAGACAACTATTGTCATCTATGTGATTTGACTTGGTTGTGCAATGTGACTGAACTGATAACACATTAATCATCGTATATCTATGTTGATTCTATGTATTTTCATTATTAACAATTTTGGCTCAAGAGGTGATACAAGTTTTAGTACCGTATAATAACTGTTGAGAATTAATGATAGGCCAGCTGTATTTATGTTGATTGTATTTTCTGCCTGAATGATGTTGCCTCAGCAGGCGATATCGAGAATAGTTTTTATTTGACAAACTACCTGTGCTGTTGTAGCTGTATAATAAGTGTTGAAAATTACCAGTGGTATATTTATGTTGATTGTATTTTCAGCCTGAATGATGTTGCGGTGACGAGCGAGAACAGTGTTTATTGGTCCAGTCCATCTGTCCACTTAGTTTTCTGGATGTTTTTTTCACAGTGCTTTGAGCTATTGAGCTAAAATTGTGTGTATAGCTTTGACATATACTATTACAGATCAAGTTTGACTTTCATGACCATTTACCCATTTTTGACAGAGTTATGGCCCTTGAACTTAGGAGATATGGAAATTTGTTTTCATACTTTTCCCCCCAATGCCTCTAGATATTGAGCTAAAATTACACGTATGCTATTACAGATCAGAGTTATGACCCTTGAACTTAGGAGATACGGAAATTTGTTGGTCCCAGTAGGGGACATATATTGCTTTAAGTTAGCAGTTCTCCCTGAATGCTTATTTCACAAACTACAAATGTACCTGTGCTGTTGTATTATAAATGTTAAAAATTAACAATGGTATATTTATGTATTTTCAGCCTGAATGATGTTGCGGCGACTGGCGAGAACAGTTTTTATTTCACAAACTACCTGTGCTGGACATCGCGCCCACTAATGATGGTTCAGTATTTTTTCTTGATTCGCTGTTCCGATGTCGTGTACTACGATGGGTCGACCTACCAAAGTGTTTCTGGCCGACTGGGCGGTGCAAATGGAATTTCTTTATCTAACGATGGAAAGTAAGTTGCTACGTTATTTTACAGCAGGATTTAGCTCTGTTGATTGAGCGCTTGCTTGACGTGCTTGCATCACAGGATCGATCCACCTCAGTGGATCCATTCAACTGATTGTTTTTTTTCTCGTTCCAACCAGTGCACCACAACTGGTTAAAGGCTGTGGTATGTGCTATCCTGTATGGGATGGTATATATAGTGTTAATATAATGTTAGCCTGAAGTAAAAAATTAAACATTTGCGGGCATCAAATAGACAATAACACCCACAAATTAAAAAAAATCCATATGGTTATGTCCATTGTAAACTAAATTGTTTTTCTACAGAACTAACTGTATATTTGGCATTTCTTGAAAAAAATACCTGGCTACAAACTGTAGGTCCTTGAATTGTCAACTTCGCCTGTTCCAATTGCTAATGACGTTATTTTTTAATGACGTCATTAGCTTTCCGGGTGTTATTTTCATTTGATCCCGGAAAAAGAATGTAATTAACCAATCACAATACAGAACACACTCCAGTCAGTTTACAGTAAAAATAAAAAATGGGAATTATTTACATTCAGATTGGTAATTTTTTTATCTGAAATTTGGAATAAAAATGGACATCCCTTTTTAGGAATAATACCGATTATTGGAGTCTAGAAAGAGGTGATAAGTTTATGTAAATGTCTTATGTTGACCTATTTCTACAGATTTGTTTATGTGTCTGCCGTCTTTGAGAAAGAAATCAAAGTTTACAAGAGGGAGACCAATGGTGCACTAACTTTGGCACAGGTATGTATGTGTTTCGTTTATACACAGGTATGTATGTGTTTCGTTTATACACAGGTATGTGTGTGTTTCATTTATACACAGGTATGTGTGTGTTTCGTTTATACACAGGTATGTATGTGTTTCGTTTATACACAGGTATGTATGTGTTTCGTTTATACACAGGTATGTGTGTGTTTCATTTATACACAGGTATGTGTGTGTTTCGTTTATACACAGGTATGTATGTGTTTCGTTTATACACAGGTATGTGTGTGTTTCATTTATACACAGGTATGTGTGTGTTTCGTTTATACACAGGTATGTATGTGTTTCGTTTATACACAGGTATGTGTGTGTTTCGTTTATACACAGGTATGTATGTGTTTCGTTTATACACAGGTATGTGTGTGTTTCATTTATACACAGGTATGTGTGTGTTTCGTTTATACACAGGTATGTGTGTGTATCTCATTTATACACAGGTATGTGTGTGTCGCGTTTTTACACAGGTATGTGTGTGTCTCGTTTATACACAAGTATGTGTGTGTTTCGTTTATACACAGGTATGTGTGTGTTTCATTTATACACAGGTATGTGTGTTTTGTTTATACACAGGTATGTGTGTGTTTCGTTTGAACCATATAGCTGAAATAATAGAAATAATAGCTTTTCCCCTTCATTTTTATGGTCTGCAGGATAAAGGTAATAACTAGTTAATGACGTCGGATATCTGCCTTGTCCTCTTCAGGCCGAGTGACAATTTCCCATTCTTACCTTCACAGGATAAAGACGATATCTGACGTCATTCTCTGTTGATGTTAATGGACATGTTGATTAACTACTTATTCTCTATTGATGTTAATGGATATGTTGATTAACTACTTATTCTCTATTGATGTTAATGGACATGTTGATTAACTACTTATTCTCTATTGATGTTAATGGACATGTTGATTAACTACTTATTCTCTATTGATGTTAATGGACATGTTGATTAACTACTTATTCTCTATTGATGTTAATGGACATGTTGATTAACTACTTATTCTCTATTGATGTTAATGGATATGTTGATTAACTACTTATTCTTTATTGATGTTAATGGATCGAATTTGATGTTAAAACTCCAGCCAGTGCACCACGACTGGTACATCAATGCCCGTGGTATGTGCTATCCAGTCTATGGGATGGTGCATATAAAAGATCTCTTGCTGTTAATTGAAAAGAGTAGACCATGAAGTGGCGACAGCGGGTTTCCTCCCTCAATATCTGTGTGGTCCTTAACCATATGTCCGACGTCATATAACCGTAAATAAAATGTGTTGAGTGCGTCGTTAAATAAAATATTTCCTTCCTTGATGTTAAATTTTTAAAAAATAATTTCCCCACATTAAATGTTACATATCTTTTCAACTTCACCTGTCCTCAATACAAATGCATAAGGATAGTAGTCTGGTTCGAACATCCCAACAGCCAATGGGATGGTCTAAAAATGTCCTTTCTGTTCCGGTCACATGACAGTAACTTTCTTCTTTTTATAATTTCAGTCTTGGTCATTTGGTACTGCTGTTGACAACATGGCGGTTCACCCGGAAACGGGGGACGTGTATTGTGCGGCACATCCAATCCCGTACAAATTCCTGGAACATGACGACAATCCCCGCGTGAAGAGATCGCCATCTCAGGTGATAGTTATTTTACTTGTTACTCAATCCGACAGCCTGTGCACCGTGATATGTGCTACCCTGTCTGTGGGATGGTGCATATAAAAGATCCTTTTCTACTAATGAAAAAAATGTAGCAGGTTTCCTCTCTATGGCTATGTCAAAATGATCAAATAGTTGACATCCAATAGCCGATGTTTAATAAATCAATGTGCTCTAATGATGTCAAACCAACAAACAAACATACCTAACCGATGTATCAGATTCACAAAAATAAAGTTATTATGTACACAGTAGGACAAGCACTTCTTGCCGATCAGCATGCAATTCCAGTTCTGGACTGGAAACAGTGCATTTAATTTTAAAACATTCCATAAATATGTCCAAATGCAGTTGCGATAGTCAATTTTGGGCAAATATTCAACTTGGGTGCACACAACCCTGGCATCGTCAAAATGACCTGGGGACAATAAAAAAATAAAATAAAAAAAATAAAAATAAAAAATTGGGTGCACACCATCTTTTAGCAATGCTAAAGTAAACATTTGCTGCCTGTTCGAGTATGACAAAGGTTGCTATTAAATGTTGAGGTACTGCGATCAAGATCACTGTTCGAATCTTCAATATGTGTTTAAAATGCGAGGACGTAGCTAGATCTGAACCCAGTGCAGGATGTAGCCCAGTGGTAACGTGCCCTCATCATGCTCGGTTGGTCTAGCATCAAAGCACTCGTAACATTATGTATGGTGTACGTCTGACGCAAGTCACACTTAGTGTTACATGTGTTTTATGTTACCAGGCCCAGGTCCCGTATTTTCGAAGCTGTGAAAAGCGGCGTTCTCATTATGCAATTGGTCGCACTGACTTGTCGCATGTAACGTGTAAGATGAATGTTATTTTAACTGACACAATTTCTTACGCATCAGGTCCCATATTTTCGAAGCTGTGAAAAGCGGCGTTCTCATTATGCAATTGGTCGCACTGACTTGTCGCATGTAATGTGTAAGATGAATGTTATTTTAACTGACACAATTTCTTACGCATCAGGTCCCATATTTTCGAAGCTGTGAAAAGCGGCGTTCTCATTATGCAATTGGTCGCACTGACTTGTCGCATGTAATGTGTAAGATGAATGTTATTTTAACTGACACAATTTCTTACGCATCAGGTCCCATATTTTCGAAGCTGTATAAAGCAGCATTCTCATTATGCATGGACGTGTCGCATGTAATGTGTAAGATGAATGTTATTTTAACTGACACAATTTCTTACGCATCAGGTCCCATATTTTCGAGGCTGTATAAAGCGGCATTCTCATTATGCACAGACTTGTTGCTTGTGATGTGTTGGCCCTACAAAATTTGGAACGTATAAGAGTAAAGTCGTTATGATTTAGGTATTTTTACAGTACGATTCGATCGCATGCAACTTAATTACATAATGAGAACGCCCCTTTAGCGCTAAGAAATTGTAACACCATCATAGGCTACGACATCACTATAGTACACATCATGTGACATCGTAGCTAACGCCGGTTTTACGATTTCGTAAATTTAAGATTGCTTCAAAAATCAATAGCCACATTGTTTTGTTTGACTAAAACTTATGTAGGGGACTCGCACAGTAGTTAACATGAATTTCAAACTTTTTCAGGTTAACTCTCGCATGTCGGAACAATCTTATTTCGGATGTCATTATTATTAGAGCGAGACGTAGCTCGGTGGTACAGCGCTCACTTGATGTGTGGTTGGTCAGGGATCAATCCCCGTCAGTGGACCCATTGTACTATTTCTTTTTCCAGCCAGTGCAACACGACTTGTATATGAAAGGCAGTGGTATGTGCTATCTCATCTGTGAGATGGTGCATATAAAAGATTCCTTGTTACTAATGGAAAAATGTACTGGGTTTCCTTTCTATGACTATATGACAAAATTACCAAATTTGTAGGAAGGGATCTTTTATATGCACCATCCCATAGACAGGATAGCACATACCATGGTCTTGGATATACCAGTCGTTGTGCACTGGCCTAATGGACCCACTGACAGGGAATTGATCCTGGACCAACCACACATCAGACAAGCGTTTTACCTCTGGGCTAAATCCCCTTGGTTTGGACCAAGCTGCCGTTTCATGAAGCCTTATTAGCGCTAAAATCGCCTAGTCACTATTCGAACTCGGTGACTTAACAGGAGAGTAAATTCCAACATGAGCCTTATGTGTTGGAAAGATACACCAATACAGTGGTGGTTTATTTTGAATTGAAAAATAACATATACTTACTGGGATGGCTATTATTACAGAACATCCGCAAAAATCAGGTACGTTTTGTTTCTACAGTTCGAAGACTAATTCCTGATGTGACACGTTAAGTGTTGATTTTGGCAAAATGTAGAGAATATTACAGAGATTGACGTCATACATGTATCTGGTATGACATGTATCTGGTATGACGTCATACTGCAAAAGCTTTGCTACATTTGTATGTTGATGGTCCTCAACCATAGTTTGTTTTTCATCTCACAGCTGGGCCCATTGGGCTATTTCTCATTCTAGCCCAGCCTGGGCACTACGACTGGTATATCAAAGGCTGTGGTATGTGCTATCCTGTCTGTGGCATGGTGCATATAAAAGATCCCTTCTTACTAATGGGAAAAAAAGTAGTGGATTTCCTTTGTAAGACTATATGTCAAAATTATATCCAATAGATGATGATTAATAAATCAATGTGCTCTAGTGGTGTCGTTAAACAAAACTAACTCTTTTTTTCACCTCACAGGTTCTACAGCTGAAGGTAAAGGGAGACAATCTAACGTCAGTTCAGGAGTTGTTCGTGGACGCGACGGGAGACTTGATATCGGGATCATCCACGGCTCTCGTCTACAAGAACAAATTGCTCATCGGCTCCGTGCTGCACAAACTCGTTCTCTGTGACGTCAATATTCCTTTGTAATTTCCTCCAATAAAATAGAACCTTTTTTTTATTTTATTAAATAACATAATTATGACCTGACAATTAAACTGACTAATGAAAATGACCCCAAATCAGGTAATTGGTGGGGAGAGGATTTTTATAATTTGAAACAATGAAAAATTTGGTAGTTATTAGACATTTTGAAAAATCCTGCATCAGCCCTTGAACACAAGTGTATGCTCATACATGTTTATATTGATATCTTGATATGGTTTGATAATGCACATGTCCGTAGATAACTGGCTCCATGACGTAGTACTGTTAGATTTACATACTCAATCATTGGTGTATTTATTTTATTCTTTTAGATGTCTTCACTAGTCATATAATACATATTTTTGTAGTGTTTTTTTTTTTTTAATTATGTTACATTATACAATTTTAATACCTTGGAATAGTCGAGATAATTTTAAACTCTAGATAACAAACATAAATATTTTTATGCTTTATAAAAAAGTAGAGGAGCTGAAATGTGTATTGAAACTGATAGAACTGTACTCGCTGACCATGACACTTTAATATTACTCAAATTATAAGAGATGGAATTTATTTTATTTATGTTGTGCTAGCACTATATAAGTATGAATAATAATGAAAATTAGAAACAAATTTTCTAATTTATTAAAAATTTTACATTTGGTAGATCACTTATCTTACATTTTTACCATGACAGTTTAATATTGCTCAAATTACAAGAGGCTATATCTTTCTTTTTAAAAAAAAAAAATGTTGGGGGGGGTGGGGGTAAGGATCTTGGTTGCCTGAGGTGCTTGGGTTGGAGGATCGAACCTCCTTGGTGGATCTATTCTGTGATTTGTTTCCCCCCCATCTCAAGTGCCCTACGACTGGTGTATTAAACACTTTGGTATGTGCTGTCCTGTTGAAATGTCAGGGTCGTACCCTCCGGGGGGCAGGGGAGGCAGTTATTCCCCTGAGAATCTCACTTTTTTTCTTCTTTTTTTTACTCCAGAAAATAGCATACACATCTCGGGGTTTCATTTGTTATAAAAAAAAGCAGTGCCTGCCCCCCCCCCCCCCCCCCCCCCCCCCCCAGGATTTTGATCAGGGTACGGCCCTGAATGTACATCTAAAAGATCCCTTGCTGCCAATGGAAAAATGTACAGGGGCAGATCCGTGATATTTTGCAGGGGGATCTACATGCAACTATTTAAATGGAAATTGTAAATTAATGCTGAATGTACTTTAAAATATGTGAAAACTAAATTTAATCACGAGTGCTGGGGTTGGGGATCTGTGGCTAATATAGCTGGTTTTCTCTGAACAATGTGACATAATGTTTAACATCCATTAGCTGGCAATTAATTAATTAATGGTGTCAAACTTTAACGTGTGTGTGTGTGTGTGTGGTTTTTGTAAACATTTTAAAGAGGCATTTCCCATTTTCAATGATTTATTTGTGATCATGAGTGCAATGTAATAATAATTATTAGTGTTGTGATGTGAATTGATCACCTCTTCAGTATTATTGTAAATTGGGGGTGCGGGTATTTTTCTTTTCACAACTTCCCGTAACTACACCCAACATGCTTTGCTTTCCAAACATGGAGCAAAATCCCATGACATTGTATCACTTTTTCAGTTTACAAATTACATTTTTTATTGTTTTTACTTAGAACTAGCTATTTTCTTCATGTTTTTGTACGACTTGTTTTTACTTAGAACTAGCCATTTCCTTCATGTTATTGTACGACTTGTTTCTACTTAGAACTAGCCATTTCCTTCATGTTATTGTACGACTTGTTTCTACTTAGAAGTAGCTATTTCTTTCATGGTATTGTACGACTTGTTTTTACTTAGAACTAGCTATTTTCTATATGTTATTGTACGACTTGTTTTTACTTAGAACTAGCTATTTCCTTCATGTTATTGTACGACTTGTTTTTACTTAGAACTAGCTATTTTCTTCATGTTGTGTTTTGTCTTGTTTCTACTTAGAAGTAGCTATTTCTTTCATGTTATTGTACGACTTGTTTTTACTTAGAACTAGCTATTTTCTATATGTTATTGTACGACTTGTTTTTACTTAGAACTAGCTATTTTCTTCATGTTATTGTACGACTTGTTTTTACTTAGACCTAGCTATTTTCTTCATGTTGTGTTTTGTCTTGTTTCTACTTAGAACTAGCTATTTTCTTCATGTTGTGTTTTGTCTTGTTTCTACTTAGAACTAGCTATTTTCTTCATGTTGTGTTATGCTCAATCCCCCCTTCATATAATTTAACATGTTTTACAATTTACATGTAAAATAGAACATAAATAACACTTTAGCTTTAATAAATGTATAACTGAAGACGGGTGTCTGCAGGAATTTGTCTATAAACGTCTAATCCCGTCTAAATGAGATAAATATTAGGTCCGGTTTACACGGGTGTCTGCAGGAATTCGTCTATAAACGTCTAATCCCGTCTAAATGAGATAAATATTAGGTCCGGTTTAGACGGGCGTCTGCAGGAATTCGTCTATAAACGTCTAAATGAGATAAATATTAGGTCCGGTTTAGACGGGCGTCTGCAGGAATTTGTCTATAAACGTCTAATCCCGTCTAAATGAGATAAATATTAGGTCCGGTTTAGACGGGCGTCTGCAGGAATTTGTCTATAAACGTCTAATCCCGTCTAAATGAGATAAATATTAGGTCCGGTTTAGACGGGTGTCTGCAGGAATTTGTCTATAAACGTCTAATCCCGTCTAAATGAGATAAATATTAGGTCCGGTTTAGACGGGTGTCTGCAGGAATTTGTCTAAACGCCTGATCCCGTCTAAATGAGATAAATATTAGGTCCGGTTTAGACGGGTGTCTGCAGGAATTTGTCTAAACGCCTGATCCCGTCTAAATGAGATAAATATTAGGTCCGGTTTAGACGGGTGTCTGCAGGAATTTGTCTAAACGCCTGATCCCCTCTAAATGAGATAAATATTAGGTCCGGTTTAGACGGGTGTCTGCAGGAATGTGTCTAAACGCCTGATCCCCTCTAAATGAGATAAATATTAGGTCCGGTTTAGACGGGTGTCTGCAGGAATGTGTCTAAACGCCTGATCCCATCTAAGTCGGATAAATATTAGGTCCGGTTTAGACGGGTGTCTGCAGGAATTTGTCTAAACGCCTGATCCCGTCTAAATGAGATAAATATTAGGTCCGGTTTAGATGGGTGTCTGCAGGAATTTGTCTAAACGCCTGATCCCGTCTAAATGAGATAAATATTAGGTCCGGTTTAGACGGGTGTCTGCAGGAATGTGTCTAAACGCCTGATCCCGTCTAAATGAGATAAATATTAGGTCAGGTTTAGACGGGTGTCTGCAGGAATGTGTCTAAACGCCTGATCCCGTCTAAGTCGGATAAATATTAGGTCCGGTTTAGACGGGTGTCTACAGGAATTTGTCTAAACGCCTGATCCCATCTAAATGAGATAAATATTAGGTCCGGTTTAGACGGGTGTCTGCAGGAATGTGTCTAAACGCCTGATCCCATCTAAGTCGGATAAATATTAGGTCCGGTTTAGATGGGTGTCTGCAGGAATTTGTCTAAACGCCTGATCCCGTCTAAATGAGATAAATATTAGGTCCGGTTTAGATGGGTGTCTGCAGGAATTTGTCTAAACGCCTGATCCCGTCTAAATGAGATAAATATTAGGTCCGGTTTAGACGGGTGTCTGCAGGAATGTGTCTAAACGCCTGATCCCGTCTAAATGAGATAAATATTAGGTCCGGTTTAGACGGGTGTCTGCAGGAATGTGTCTAAACGCCTGATCCCGTCTAAGTCGGATAAATATTAGGTCCGGTTTAGACGGGTGTCTGCAGGAATGTGTCTAAACGCCTGATCCCGTCTAAATGAGATAAATATTAGGTCCGGTTTACACGGGTTTCACTGTAGTAACTTACACATGTACATAACTATTTTCCTATTTAACTTACATCAATATACATACATTTGTTATTATGTTAAAAAAATTCAAGAAATGATGTATTTAACAATGCACTAGACCCATTTTATGTATACGGTTATACAGCATTGGACACATGGTTGAGCACTACACAAACAATGAGAGAAGAAACCTGCTGCTGCCATGCTATGGGCTACTCTTTTCGATTAGTAGCAAGGGATCTTTTATATCCACCATCTCACAGACAGGATGGCACATACCACAGCCTTTGTTACACAAGTTGTGGAGCACTGGCCGACACAAGAAATTTTAGTGTTAATGTTTACAGTTATTTCTACACAAGTCAGCAGGATTGACTCTGGGTCAGCAGAAAAGTTTGCCAAATTATCTACTAAACATAAACAAATTGCACAAAACCAATATCAATCATTTAATGAAATTATTTCGCCAAATGAAAATAAAATTTGCCAATTATTTTTGAAATGCACATATGGCGAATTTGGAGATAGACCTGATGGCTATTGTATACCAGTAATTCATGATATTCAGAGTTATCAAAATATTGTCAGAACATTGTATTGGTTATTGTCGATCTATTGGGCTATTTCTCATTCTAGTCCGTGCACCACAACTGATATATCAAAGGCTGTGGTATGTGTCATCCTCTCTGTGGGATGGTGCATATAAAAGATCGCTTGCTACTAATGAAAAAAATGTAGCGGGTTTCCTCTCTCTGTCAGTATATTATCAAATGTTTGATAAATAATAAATCAATGTGGTCTAGTCATGTTAAACAAAAGCTAACATAATCAATAATTATATATCTTTAATTATTATATACCTAACCATTAATTATATAGACCTACAGATCGCAAGTCATATTTTCACAGTAAAAATGTTATTTACATTGTAGATTGAACATGTTCATGCTTCAGTTACCTCCCTTGTGAATGGTTACGGTCTAATTATTGAAGTCAGTGTGACATTATCGTTTTATAGTTCGATGATTACCAAAGCATATGATCGTACTTGAAAACCGAAATTGTAATTTAAACAATTGTACATGTACTTACATGTATATGTAGTGTATTGACGAGGAAAGTAGTGTATTGACGGGGAAACATCTCAAAGTAAGAATTAACGATACATGATCAAAGTTGCAGTGTCGTATTTTGCTGTTTTACATGTGTTTGTAATGAATAACAACAAATTAATTGATCGCACATATTATCTGTGCAATATGAACTCAAGACTAGGGCCTCCAGGAGTCCAAATAACAGTGTTGGTTTAAAGAGAAGTTTAAAGGGAGTCAAGAATTTGTAACTATTGTGACTTGTTATTTAGTGTTCATTTAAAGACAAGTTTAAAGGGAGTCGAGAATTTGTAACTGTTGTGACTTGTTATTTACAGTGTTCATTTAAAGACAAGTTTAAAGGGAGTCGAGAATTTGTAACTATTGTGACTTGTTATTTACAGTGTTCATTTAAAGACAAGTTTAAAAGGAGTCCAGAATTTGTAACTTGTTATTTACAGTATTGGTTTAAAGGGAGTCGAGAATTTGTAACTATTGTGACTTGTTATTTACAGTATTGGTTTAAAGGGGAGTTTAAAGGGAGTCGAGCATTTGTAACTATTGTGACTTGTTATTTACAGTGTTGGTTTAAAGACAAGTTTAAAGGGAGTCGAGCATTGTAACTATTGTGACTTGTTACTTACAGAGTTGATTTAAAGACAAGTTTAAAGGTAGTCGAGAATTTGTAACTATTAATTGTGACTTGTTATTTACAGTGTTGATTTAAAGACAAGTTTAAAGGTAGTCGAGAATTTGTAACTATTGTGACTTGTTACTTACAGTATTGAGTGACTTGTTATTTACAGTTGATTTAAAGACAAGTTTAAAGGTAGTCGAGAATTTGTAACTATTAATTGTGACTTGTTATTTACAGTGTTGATTTAAAGACAAGTTTAAAGGTAGTCGAGAATTTGTAACTATTAATTGTGACTTGTTATTTACAGTGTTGATTTAAAGACAAGTTTAAAGGGTGTCAAGAATTTGTAACTATTAATTGTGACTTGTTATTTACAGTGTTGATTTAAAGACAAGTTTAAAGGTAGTCGAGAATTTGTAACTATTAATTGTGACTTGTTATTTACAGTGTTGATTTAAAGACAAGTTTAAAGGGAGTCCAGAGTTTGTAACTATTAATTGTGACTTGTTATTTACAGTGTTGATTTAAAGACAAGTTTAAAGGTAGTCGAGAATTTGTAACTATTGTGACTTGTTTCTAACTAGGCTGGGACGTAACCTAGTGGTAAAGCACTCACTTGATGTGCAGTCGGTTTGGGATCAATCCCTATTGATGTGCATTGGGCTATTTCTCATTCTGACCAGTGCACTCTTAACTGGTATCATATATATTAAAGGTTGTGGTATGTGCTATCCCGTCTGTAAGATAGTGCATACAAAAGATCCTTTGTTACTATTCATTTATTAAAAGAGCACGTTATAGTAATATATAGCATTAGAATATGCATGTACTTCACCACTATCATATTCTAAGAAGTTGTACTTGTTACAAGGGGATGTGGTACATATTTAAAAACAAAAGCTCAGTGAACCTTTACAAGCTGAAAACATTATACCATAAAGTAAAGCAGGGATCGAAATACAGCCATCCCGACCAGTTTTTGCTGGTCATCTTCCACCACAGGCCATGCATGAGATGTTTTTAAAAGTCTGCCATCACGTCGGTCCGGTAATTAGTTTTTATTTATATTTAATGATCATGTTTGGTTCGGCGGTATTTTCAGTCAATTTCAATCCGTGCAGTAACGGTAATCTTTCAACAATTCACACTGAAGCAAGTTTCTTTGTGACAAACATTTTATGCATATCGAATAGTTTTGTGATAACTGTTTTATGCATATCGAAATTAAGTTTTCTTTGTGACCACCATTTTATGCATATCGAATCAAATTTTCTTTGTTATAACTACTGTATTTTATGGATATCAAAATAAAAAAGCTTAAAACATACTAACAGCTGAAATATCATGTCCCTGTATTAAACATGGTAATTAATATAATGTTTAAAAAAGACTGATTAAACCATAAGTTTGTTACAATGGGTAAAATTCTGAAAGTGTACTTTTTAAAAGATGTTTTGATTATACTGGTATATCTAGTCTTTTTCTAGACTATTTTTGTAGGTTTTATTAGAGTTTATATTTACACGTTTATTGAAAATAGCATCACTTAGTCTTGTTTATTGCACTTTATTTTAATTTTGTATGACATGCAAATTTTGTTAATTTAAAATGTATAATAAAACGGTCTTCAGTAATTTGCATGGATTCAGTATTTACATTTTTTGCACAGTGAAATCACATGGCATTTGCACATTTCAGACTATTCTTGTAGATTTTTTTTTTATTACAGGCCCATAGGAACCATATGACAAGTGAGTGGGGGTGGGGATGTGAAGGGGGTGGGGTGGGGTGGATGTGGGCTAAAAGCCAGATTTTAATCTACTTTTATCCTGCAACCACTGTTTCTATTAACACATTATGATGAGGGATAAAGCAAAGTCATATATGTACATTGTATAGTAGCAGGATGCGACTTTTGAGGTCATGCACATAGCCTACTGTGACGGTACATGCTCTTAATTTTGTTTTCGCCTGTGGCGATATTAATTGTTTTAGAGGGCCGTGTGCAGTTCCAAATTGCACTTAATTAAGCCCAGATGGGCAACTTGTTACGCGATACCATTGCGCGACGGTCATCAAGCTTTTCTAATACACACCCAGCGCAGGTGTGGAGGCCATGTGGCTAGTAGTTACGTAATATCTCCGGTAGTGGTTTATGGCCAGGGGATTGCTCGCGGAAGGGCGACAGCCAGTCCGACGATCAGAGAAAAATATGCTGGCGTGGTGGTTGTGGAAAATCCACATGATACGTGAGGTAACCCCAGGCGATATTCGCGGTCTCTGAGAGTTTTGAATAAATGCACAGCCAGGTTCCTACAGGCCTGTATTAGTTTATATTTACAAATTTATTGTACAAATGTTATTATTTAAATATTTAAAAATTTTTTTTAAATGTACCTTGTTCTTTGATTTATTCATATATAAAGAAATAAAGATTGATAGAGGATTATTATTACAAATAGTTTTGCTATAATAATAAAACAATCGTCACCCAAACACTTGTTATTTTCATATATCCAGCGTTTAAATTTGATGCACATTGAAATTAACACGTTCCGTCAGTGATGATGGTTATTGGGTTCAAGGCCCACCTGAGGCATATTGAAATTATCCCTTTGGCTTAATCCTACGGGACATTCCAAATTACTGGTCCAGTACCGGCCCCCACTCGAGTGAATTTTAATGACTAAATGACCACCACACTCTCTTCTCTCTCACTCAGTCCTAGACGCAGCCCAGACGGCTAAGTGTGCTCAGGACAGCATGCTTGAACCTTAATGGGATATTAAGCACAAAAATAAGCCAAAATGAATTAATGATCGAGACCACAAAGTTCCATCAGTTGCCTTAAAACATGCATTTGAAAAAGAAAAAGAAAAAAAGAGTTAACCTATGCACTTTGGTCATTTATAAATAATTTGTTTTAATTGCTCGGTTACCCCATTAAAATGTTATTCGAGACGGTATGGGTTTAAAAGTTAATAAATTAATTGCTCTAAAGTGTCCATTGAAATAACGTTCATCTTACAACTCATTCGTCACTCATTGTTCAACAATGTGTCCAACTCGCCTTCACTCGTTGGGATACATTTTACCCCCCCCCACCCCCCGATAAATGGTATCTAACGGCCCACTCATGTAATATTTTCTCCATCATGTGGTAAATAACCTTAATCATGACAAATGATATTTTTTAAAGGCAGGGCTTCTAGATTATGGTAGCCACATTCCCATGGCTAGTGATATTCAGTGTTGGGCTAGTACAAAACTATTGCCATTCCAGACAGGGCTTCTAGATTAAGATAGCCCCACTCCCATGACTAGTGATATTCAATGTTGGGCTAGTAAATAACTATTATTACCATGCCCAACGGCTAGTGAATTTTGTTAGGTCAAATGTTGCAGTCGTCCATTTTGTAAATCTGAATATCCTGCCCCCACCCAAAGTCCCCAACGTTAGTGTTTTAAAGCTCATCTCCCTCTTTAGGCGACATATCTGATTATGTTACGGCTAGTTGTTAACCATTACAGCGTTGTTTTTCGCTATTAAACCCATTTTTTCACAAATAAAATTGCACTTTACTTACATTTTTTTATTTAGAATACACATTTCCATTCACCTGAAGTGCTTTTTGGTAATCCTGATGTTTGTAAAAGCACGAAATAAATTTTTTGTATTTCTTAAAAAGCTGTGCGCACTCAAGAAAAAAACGTTAAGCTAGGTCCAATCTATTTTTAGAGAGAATCTTCCTGTGTAAACGTCAAGACGTTGGTATACCACTTGACCGTTATCATTTTGGTTCGGTTGTTTTCTTGTGCACGGTTCGCACTCAACATCCGATTTGTTGTCGTTTGCTTGTTGTTAATTTGTGAGATTTTTCTTCACAGTTCGTGAACATTTTCAGTAACAATAAAGTTCAGAAAAGTGTCAATACAAAACGTTACAAACCCTTAAAACCAATAATTTTGCAAAGTCTTACAATATCTGGAGAGGGGATACCACAAGGACAGAACAGTTGGAATATGTCCAGGAGAGGTGAAAGGAACGCACCCCAAAGTCTGTGAAATTTGTCATGACGTAGGCAGTTGTGCTTCGAGCGACATCAAAATACTAACTTTCAAAATTATTTCAAGCAATTGGGACATGGAGATTCCCATGGTATTTATCGATATAAAACCTGCTTTTTCACTCCATCTGATAAAAACGTGATCCAAGTGTGTTACAGGTTTGTAGATTAACCAAATTATTATTTATTTTCGCCAGATGGAACTAGGGCATGCAGCTTTAAAGTAGGGCAAGTGAATTTTTAAATGTGGCTAGTATATTTTTTAAATCGCCGATCCAATGGCTACTTGTAGTTGGTTTTATAAAATTCTAGCTGCAAGTCCTATCTACAATATTGTAAATCCATTGTAAACTAGTGACGTCATAGCCTTCTCCAACGTTTTACGATATTGTAGCGGCAAGATAGGTTAGAAAATCTGTATCCTCATTTCTTTACTGGAATTTCTCACCTGGTATTATACTACTATATCCAAATGGAGGTCAATGGATGAATTGGCATCAATGAAAATGGGTTTATGTCATCAGAGGCGGATTTAAAGGGGGGGTGAGGGCTTGTGGCCCGCCCACCCTAAATTTTGTGAGTTATAATTTTAATTTTTTACGATCCCCTTCCAAACCTCCCACAAAGTTCCCATGGCACTCAACCTCATGTCACTGTGGCCCCTCCTAAATGAAGTTTCAGGATCAGCCACTGGTCATCATAATAAATCAATACCTATCAGTATGTCAAGAAAATAAATAAAATATCTTTTGAGGGCAACAGTTTATTTTTGCTTTGATATTTCCACTACATGATACACCATTAACGGGCTGTTCCAACTCTGGGTCCAGCTCCCTCCTGCAATATAAAAAAAAATTAAATTAAAATTATGTAATAACATATTAACAAAGAAATTAAATTGTCAAAACAAAAATAAATAAATAATTAAAAATCTATTCTAATGAAGAAATTAAAGCTTTAAAACACAATGTCAAGTTCATGCATGCATCCCACATGATCTGTGTCTCAATGCTGGATCTTACAGCAAAACACTCTGTAACCATAATGCATATATCTAACCACATTGTGGAAATGTTTTTGAGGGTTTCAATTATTTTTGGTCAAGATTCATTTATTTTTGGTCATTATTCAGAATTATATAAATTTATAAAAATGTTATATGTAACCTCAAAAATATTTTTACCCCAATACCACTAAAATATTAAGCTTAATTTCACCAATATAAATTGAAATGGATTTCAGCAACATCTTTACCAGCTGCCAACATTAATATACTAAAGAGATTTTAAAATGTAAAAAAATCACTCTTCTACCCAAAACTATCAAGAAAAAGAGACAGTAATGTTTAAATACCAGTATTATCCACATCTATTATTTTAAAAAAAATTAAAAAAATTGTAAGTCACAAAAGTCTAACATTAATTAATACATTTACCGTATTATGTTTATAGGTCAGCGCTTATATAAGAGTACATGTATGTACTTTAAATCATTATTTATTTGTGTTTTTTAAAAGTACCTAATGACAAAATTACAAATCATATAAACATATTTTATTTTCATTAATAATTATTTTAAACTCATTAGTGACATCGTGTTTCAAAAAATTGTTTTTACTGGAATTATACCCGTTTCCATCAGTAACTAAATGTCAACCACATTATTCATTGATAGCACAAAAATAATATCTTGAAGTGGACTCTTTCTCATCACTAATTTATATCACAAACAATCAAAACTAACCCATAAAATGATTATTTATTTAGTTAATTGGTCGCTTCGATGACATGCCTTGCTTGACATGTGGATACCGTTTTGCCGTGTACTGGGTCGTCTTAAGACTTCAATGGAGATCAAAAGAATGTATTAACTACAAATTCTCAACTTTTGCATGAGTCTCGCTGCACAGAAATATAGCAGACATAAGCCGTAGGAGTATTTGTTCTACTGGAAGGCGCTGGTTACAGCTATCTACTGAATTATTTATCTTTGACAGTAGTTTCGAACTTACAAACATCAGAAACAAGACTGCTGACAGTTACATAATTTATTTAACCAATCACAAGTTGTGTTCATTTATGTCCACGCCTTCTTACTGTGTATACACTTTAACAGTTGACCAATGGCAGTCGACCTCTTATAATTACTGTTGCATGAAGGATATAGTTTGGAACCAGACATCAAACGCGATCATTTATAAATATATTTTCCAAATAATTATTATTAAATGAAAAAAAACCCCGTAAAATTCCAGGACTTTCCAGGTGGTCAATTCATTTTTCCAGGAGTTTTAAGCACTTTCCAGGATGAAATAAAATTTGAGCACTTTCCAGGGTTTTCCAGGACGTATGCGAACCCTGATTATTTTTCACCCTGTATTGAAAATGAGATTTAATGTTTAATTTAATGGTACTTTGTAACGAAACATATTTATTTATACTGAATTTCTTTTTCCTATTTTTATTCGAGTTGTTATGGGTTTAAGACTTAACATGTTTTTATATAAATTTTCACTTTATTCATTATAAAGTTAAACGTCAGTTCATCATTTTTCTTTAACGCAGACGGTAATTATTCAACAAAAAAACACACTATATTTTTAATTTTACCTGTGCAGTTAAATTCCAATGTGATAATTGGAGGGCTAGTTGAATTTGAGAAGGGCCAGTAAGATTTTTTTTTCAACTGGCCCCCACTGGCGACCTCGGTTTTCATGTTAATTTTCAACCCTGAATCCTATGGCCTGTACGGATTATTTTATAGTTATTATTTATTACGTACCCTCATTGGTCTGAATCTGAGTGGTGGACTGCGATCTTTCCTCGCCTCGCGCGATCGGTTTCTCACCACCTTCGAGTGAATGGCACACGACACACAGTACAGAAGCTTGGCGTACAACTTTGGCAGCGCGTACACTGAAACACAGAAATCACATTTAATGAGTACATGTTTTTAACAATCCATGTGGTTTATAGTACTGAAACACAGAAATCACATTCAATGAGTACACATTTTTAACAATCCACCTGGTTTATAGTGCAACTCTGACAGCTATACAGGGGTGCAGAAAGTACTCACCCGCTCGCCAAATGTCAGAATTCCAAACCATTGAAACAAATGATTTAGAATGACGACAAAATACACAACTTGTAATACGTGTATCGTACTGACAAAAGACTATTTCTGAACTGCGTAAGCGCCACATTCTGGAAACACAACCGGTAAAGGTCAATACTTCCTAGAAATGGCTTGTTTACTTGAAAGAATGTTGCCGGTAGTTTTGAATGGCTCTTTCTGTTAAATATTTGCGGGATGTAACTTGAATTTTGTAAATCTATATGAAAAATGTGGTCTTTACCAGAATATTTCAAAATATATTGTTTTGTCAATAAAGGTTTGAGGCTTGATTTCGTTTACCACGTAATGTTTATCACTTGGCCAACCAAGTATCCTTAATAATCCTTTTGTCAAATATATTTCTATGACTTGAAGTGAAGACAGTGTATATTATAATATTGTTAAACAGGCTGGCAGACCAGTAGGAATTCTGGCAGACTAGTATATAGTGAAGACAGTGTATAGTATAATATTGTTAAACAACAATATATTGTTCTATAGGCTGGCAGACCAGTAGGAATTCTGGCAGACTAGTATATAGGGAAGATGTGTATAATATAATATTGTTAAACAACAATATATTGTTCTATAGGCTGGCAGACCAGTAGGAATTCTGGCAGACTAGTATATAGGGAAGACGTGTATAATATAATATTGTTAAACAACAATATATTGTTCTATAGGCTGGCAGACCAGTAGGAATTCTGGCAGACTAGTATATAGGGAAGACGTGTATAATATAATATTGTTAAACAACAATATATTGTTCTATAGGCTGGCAGACCAATTTTTTTTAATTTCTGCATCCCTGCTATATGAATGATACAATTTATTGAGATTTTAAAAATTAACAATATATAAATTAATTCAGACCTCAGAGCTCGAACTTAATCGACGGCACCAACAGCAATTGCCATCGCTGATATATAAATTGCTGTAGGTGGGGGACATCATTGACGGTACAAAAGTACCATCAGTAAAGCTCTTCAATGATGACAAAATGTTTACGCCTGGTGTACATTATCTGTCAGTGTATAACAATAATATATTTAAAATAGGTCTACCTACAACAAACCAACTTTTCAGTTGTCTGTCTGCTTCAAAAGTTTCTTTTTTAAAATCGCTGTCAGTGGGCAGTTTCACCCACGACAACTTTGTTTTAAATTGCTGTGGGAGACAGATTCGTAAGTTCGAGCCCCGAGACCTAGATGATTACGGTGAGCTAAAGTCCGAACCAAATTGTAAACTACGATAAATTACTCTCTTACCTTTAATTAAAGTTACATTTCCCCTAAATTTTGCCCGGACACAAGTTGTGAAAAAAGCCATTACAGTGACACAAATTCCACATATGAAACTGCAAGGATGTCACCGATATTGACTTCGCTGAGATAGCATAGGGCAAAATACATGCAGTTTTCTGCGTCTGCCATTTTGCTTTTTTATGGAATACTCTTCAAGAGGGGTGAAAGCCTCCAAAGTATGTGACATAATTAATATAAAATCAAAGATCTCTAGTGGTATCTTTAGACAAACAAATACTAAAAATAATAATAATAATAATATGACATCATCATGTTTGCTTTTATATCATGCAGAGTTCGACAAATCCGCTAGTCCGACGCCCGTGGCTAGTGGTTTTTAAGTTCGGGCTAGTGAGAAACGCAAAACCACTAGCCCGCACCCCCTCTCCTTATCGCTCGATCGTGTGGGTTTTTTCTTTTTCTCTCGGCTGAAATTTCATTTAATAAATTTGATTGTGATGTTTGTCATAGAATAATATTAACAACACCATCAGTATATAATAATAATACACTTGAACTAGGTCTGCAAACTGCAGTAACATGCTATCTCTACATCGTCACAGTTACAGCATGCTTTCTTGCACAGGAAATAAGTCTAATGACATGCATGTTTTGATTGGTTGGACACATCACGTGGTAGTTAATCTCGCACATAATTATGTTTTAGGCTAAGAACTTGGAAATCACCAATCGCGACGACAGGTTAATCTCAATCAAGTAAACCCCAGTCATGCTTTGAATTTCAGTGTTTGCTTTATTTACCTATTGTTTTCTAATTATCGACAACCAGAAAAACTATTTACTTTAACAGCAACAGCACATGCCTATTACGTTTGGATAATGTCTCACAGCTGCCGATACAAGATAATACCTTTTTTGTTCATCAATTAACAACGGATTAGATGTCGCCGTTCTATTCTTTTGATATCGGTCTGACATGGGATAATGCTCTGTATTTGAGCAATTGGCAGTACCGTTCCTGGCGACATGAATAGTAGGCCCTAAAAGTATAACTCACTACCAAATACACTGAACCATCTATTACCGTGTGTCACACTGTCGTACCCTCATTTAAATTTAATTATTTTGATAGTGGTTTTAGATACCAACCATGAGTTTAATATTATTTTTCCCCGGGGGAGGGCAAAAGCGAAAACGGGACAATGACGATGGATCATACTTGACAAAAGACCAAACGTACAACACGACAAAACTGAAACTTAGTGAAAGTTACAACATAATTTAAGTGTTTGTTTCATTTTACTGTTATAGTCGTAAATGTGTAATCTTACAAAAATTAGATAAAAATCCAGTTATAATTGATCAAGAATTTGGGCTAGTGCTTTATCTTGGTGGGCTAGTGGTTTTCACAAACCCACTAGCCCTGTGGCTAGTGACTTTTCAAAATATTTGTCATACTCTGTATCATGTTATGTTAGATTAAGTCATATCCTTTCACCCCTCTTGGAGAATATTCCATAAAAAGTCAAAATGGCAGTCGGCAAAAAAATTACATGTTTTTTGCCCTAGGGCCTATGTGATCGCAGCGAAGTCGATATAGCCGACATGGTTATCATCTAGTATGTGGAATCTGTGCACCAAAGTTTCAGTTAGGAAATAATTTTGGCACGAGTTCGACCCGTACTCCCCTTTCAGTGGTTAGGGTTAGTCTTTAGAGCCTTTGATATAGAGGGGTACGGGTCGAACTCTTTCCATAGTTTCTGTCATACCTTCATAAACACTGGCGTCAGAAATATCTCTCACTGCCGCCGCTTCTACGATGTTTCGGATAACAAACTTTTTGATGGCTTTATCCTTAGGGACACATCTTGCACAGTTAGTACAGCGGATAAACTTGGTGTGACCTCTCCCCTTCTTTGAACGACCGTTATTCCGCCTTTTTGACGTCTGCAAACAAATCATTATCTGTCAGTATCATAACTACATAAATCTGTGATGGTATGAAATGCTTCAGTATCATTTTTTTTTTAAAGTTAAATTATTTAACTTTTTAAATTTTCTTGTTATTAAATTCTCAGTCCGACTACTCTGCCGTGTAAGATCTATGTGAACATTTGGACAGCTGCAGTCATTGTCTGCGATCACAAAGACAACTCTGTGCTGAAAACAGGATTTCTGGCCATCACAGTAGGCAAAGATTCCTGCTCATATTGCAGCAATAATCCAATATTGAATGTCAAATACCTTTACAACAGAGCTCGAAATAGCAGACTGCTAAAAGCAAAAAACACCTGCTAAAACCATAACAAAAATTGTAGCCCATTTTTCATGTATGATTATTTGATCTGCTAGTTAGCTCGTGACTCTGCAGCTTACTATATTTTAATTCCATAATGCTCTCCGGTCGCAAATGTTTCACTCACTATCCCAAACCCTGCCATCGCACTGTGATGCTTTTCTTAGCAGAACATACATTGTATTTTTGTTGACCTGCAGGGAACATTTTCTTCTGTATTGCGCCACAATTTGCTACGCACCTTTCAGATTTTCCTACACAATTTTATAGCATTAAAGTTAAACAGTAATTGCTAATCAATTTTCAACTGACTAAAAATGTCGCTAATCAATACCAATCGAACACTGAAGAAGAATTGCTAATCAAGTTTTTTTAAACTAAATTTTCCCCTGACCTATTTAAAAACAAAACAGTCTATATTTTACTTCCTATTTTCAGCACAACTTTATATCCTTTTCAAGTTCACTGATAACAAATATTTAACATACTAATCACTACATGATGTAACCCGACAGGGGAAAACAAGAGCCTTGCCCAAATGTCCATTATCCATATGGCTTCCAAACAGCCGAGTATTCAGGCTATAAAATTCTACAATAATGTTTCTTGCAATGTGTGTGTTGTTTTGTTTAACAACATCACTAGAGCACATTGATTTATTAATCATGGGCTATTGGATGTCAAACATATGGTAATTTTGACAGTCATACTCAGTGGGAAACTGCTAAATTTTTACATTTGTAGTAAGGGATCTTTTATATGCACCATATCACAGACAGAATAGCAAATAAAACGGCCTTCGTCGTGGTGCACTGGCTGGAACAAAAAATAGCCCAATGGGCCCACCAACGGGGTTCAATCATAGACCGACTGCACATCAGGCGTGTGCTTTACCACTGGGCTACGTCTCGCCCTGCAGCTAAAAAGAGCTAGACAGACTGCACGAACAATCATGATCATCAAAATGTGATTTTTCCACCACCAGATAGGCAAAGATTCCCGTAATAACAAAATATTGGACAGGCCGAAATTGATAAAACGCTGAATAAAATGTGGTTAAATAAATTAAATCTTTTACAGATCTGTAGAAAATGGAATTTAAAAAATGTGCCATTTCATGATGTCAAATGAAAATTTAAGAACAAAATTCCGTTAATATAATTTAAAATGTATTTATTGTTCACGAACAGCGATGCCACGATGTCGGCGACTTTGTCACTTTACTCTTTAGGCTTTACCTGGGAAGTGTGACTTATTAAGTTATTAATATAACCCAGCTCATACGCTATTAATTTGAATTTACGTGTTTACACAATGGTTCTATGATATATAATAATGTACCATATTTGATTTTAACCAAACTGGGCAAAATTACACCAAATTAAAACATTTTGTTGGAACTTGAAAAACACACACCATGCTTGCCTGTGGATCTATTTTAGAAAAGGCAGATTACACCGCGCATTGATACATTTTGTAACAGTTTTCTTTTGATGTAATAATTAGTTATATTTCAAATGATGTACATATGTACACGAATACAACTATATTGGGTTTTAAACATAATGTGTTACGCTTTAATCAAACAAATGATTTATAATACGTTACTATTTAGTCTTTGCGAAAGATACTAATATTAGCTGTAATAAGGTTCAATATCCGGTTTCAAGTTCGATAACTCTAAATTAATGTTTAAAAGGTCTCATAAAACAGAAATGTTTTTGAGGGTTTTTTTATTCATGTATAGTAGAACATTTCTAAGACTTAATTTTGTGCAGCCTAGTGTATTAGTTGTCTCTAATGGCGATATTTCTGGGCATCTAGATTTTTAAAATGCAAATTATTGACATATGGGATGGCAAACAATTGTAAGATAGCACTCAGAGGAGTAGGCCTAGTCAGGTTTAATGCCTTTTCGAAGCTATCTTAGCGCGACGATATCGTATAACCACCGTGGGTTATAGTAAGCGTCATTGTGACGTCATAGCTTACGATAGTTTTATGATATCGTAGCCTTAAGATAGCTTCGAAAATATGTAGCTTGGCTGAGAGAGCTAGTACTGCCAGTCCCGTTCCCAGCATTTTGAGTGGGAGGGTTCGACTAGGTATTTGTTTGGCCCTTTTCGATATGAAGTTGTCTGAAGGCGTGAAGCGCCCGAGTTTTGAGAGGTGGAGAGCGTCCAGGGACATGCTCCCAGGGAAATAAAAACATTTTGAAAGCCTAAAATGCGTTTTCCTGGCATCTAGAACTTAAAAATGGATATTTTAAAATAATGATTTTCGACTATTTGTAGATTGTAATTTTGTTATTACGGTTATTTATTTATTTTGTTTTCAAGATAATTAAATTCTAGCACATAACAGGAGTTATTTGGCAATTGCTTATTATAACGTTAGTAACAGAAAAGGTACGTGCATAAGCGTACGAGACGGGGCGGTGTGTATGTGCGTGCGGGGGGCAACTGCCCCCTAGTGCTGGAGAAAAACATGCACCCCATGTTAAGTGTACAGGTGTAGTCCTTAAACGTTTTCAGTAAAAGGTATTGCACAAAGTATTGCATCCCATTTCATTTTTGTCACTGATGTGTCTTATCATCAAAATCTGCATGTTGGCCATAAAACGTTTTGAAATACTAGGAAATAACCGGTATTATAAAGCAACTTCTATGCCAAAATGACTGAAGAATATTACATGATATAATACCTGGAAACCAGTGTCGATTTGAATCTCTGTATAAAGATCAAGGCCTGAACCGGATTCCTTTCTGTTGTTAATCAATATTAAAAAAGAAAAGAAAAAAACGTGGACCTCAGCTTTTGCGGGAGGGTTCGGACGAACCCCCGAACCCCCCTTAAAGGGAGAGTAAACTAAAACATGAGCCTTTAGTATTGGAAACATGCATACCCGGACCACCAACACATACCGGCACTTTACCGGGATCATCTCTTGTATGTCCTAGTGTAAACAAAAGCAGTAATTTTCAACAAGGCGCTTCTCTTTGATCAACCTGACTTGTAAAACAACATAAAAAACGTGATAATATAATAAACTAGTTAACTAAAGGAATTACGTAACTACCAGCTCGCCAGAGGGCGTATTCACTGGAATGGAACAAAATGGCTGCGCCCATTATATCTAATAGCCGTCACATTTAACCGTTTATTAATTAAATATAATAATATACTTATTGATATCAAGCAATAATGTGCATTATATATCTTTGAATATGCATACCAGTCCAAAAGCCTTGTTTTAAATACGGGCCTGACTGCTCAGCCTCTGATTTCGTTACGGCGACTCCCGATTCTAATGACGGTGATCTCACTCTCCCCGATCGCCTATCGGGGCTGGTATTGCCAATCGTGGTAGACGGTGTATTCTGTTTGTCATACTCCCTTTTATAACCGAACCTTGCAGTTTGGTACCTACTACCCACAGTTGTTTTTCTAGTGTTTTAATCTTCAAAAAGTACTAGAAGATTTAACCCTTTAGCTTTTGAAATATTCAAGATGACATCCAAAACATATAGGCCTAGGGGCGAGACGTAGCCCAGTGGTAAAGCGCTCGCTTGATGTGCGGTCGGTCTGGAATCGATCCCCGTCAGTGGGCCCACGGGCTATTTCTCGCTCTAGCCAGTGCACCACGACTGGTACATCAAAGGTCGTGGTATGTGCTATCCTATCTATGGGATGGTGCATATAAAAGATCCCTTGCTGCTAATCGAAAGAGTAGCCCATGAAGTGGGGACAGCAGGTTTCCTCTCTCAATATGTCAATAATCTTACTGCATATTTGCTATCCATGTCAGGAGTGGTTTTCAGAAAAGGAGACTTAAAATTTCAAAAGCGTGGATTTTACCATACTTAACTACCGAGGGTACATGGATATCATCCACCGAGGGTAGTTTTCCTTTAATATGTTATATTAAATTACACATATGTTGGCTAATGTATATTTCAGCTACGTAAACACCTTCTAATGTAGACATGACAATTCAGTATGAATGTTATACCTTCGAGTTGATTTTCAAATATATTTTAGTAATAGAATATATTTGGTAACTAATTTAATAGTTGGTTTGTTTTAGAGGAGAAGCTGGGATTTGTTTCAGACAACTTATTTAAAATGAAAGTGGACCTTCCCGTTTTCTCGCCTTGACATATACCTCCTCTGGTCAAGGTGTTACCTTGGTATACCCATATATTATTATTATTAACTTGATAATGGCAGAAATTAACCGTATACTGGATTACTTCCAGTTTACATCTTTTTTTATAACTTGTAGGAATTTGATTTTTGGAAGTTAGACTCACTGGTGTGAGAATTGCGAACCCACATTAGAGATACCCCTTGGTTCTATTTTAGGACTCAGCTTTTACTTCTGGTTCAAAATTATTTAATTTTAGAAGTCCTAATTAACATATTTATTATTAGAGAACCGTCAAAATTGCGTCTAATTTTCCTCAATTTGTTTGGCTCGCCGCACATAAATTATTTATTTGGCATTTAAGTTAAATTTTTTAACCTAAAATTGTTTTTATTGCAATTTGCAGAAGCCTTTTCCCCCTTCCCCTTCTTGTTTTGGGTACAATGCCTGGCCTAAGTCGGATATTGTGTCCACAACAAGCGTGCTTGAACATTCATTTGATATAAGCACGTTCATTTCCGACATTTGACTTGACAGTTTTTTTGTGGGCATACATACATACATACAGTATGAATGTGATGGCGTAATCTATTATTTAACTGATCAGGGTAGATTTTCTTTCCATGTGTGAAAGTTTAATTTTTAATTTTTTTTGTAACAAGATGTCAATAATCTTACTGCATATTTATTATCCATGTCAGGAGTGGTTTTCAGAAAAGGAGACTTGAAATTTTGAAAGCGTGGATTTTATCATGCTTAACTACCGAGGGTACATGGATATCATCCACCGAGGGTAGTGTTCCTTTAATATGTTATATTACGTTAAACATATGTATATTTCAGCTACGTAAACACCTTCTAATGTAGACATGACAATTCAATATGAATGTGATGGCTTAATCTATTGTTTAACTGATCAGGGTAATTTTCTTTTCATGTGTAAAAACAAGAAAAAAACAAAAAGAGTTGAAACACTTGTCATAATTTGTTTTATTTAGAGACTTTAAGTAACAACATTAGTAAAAGTATAGTACTTGACATTGGCAGCTGACAGGCAAGTATTTAGTCTAGAAATAACTATACTCCACTCAGATTCTGAAATACTTTTTATATGAATTTATTTTACCACAAATTACACGATAATTTAACCACACAAAAATAAAAGAACATTGTAAATATAATACCTCCAAGTAATATTATTTCCCATGGCTTAGTGACACTGCATAGGGATCAAAAAGTAGTTTGTACTGGTAAACGTTTAGATGCTGTGCAAGGGATCTTTTATATGCACCATCCCACAGACAGGGTAGTACATACATGGCCTTTGATATGCCAGTCGTGGTACACTGGCTGGAATGATAAATAGCCCAACGGGCCCACCGACAGGGATCAATCCCAGACCGACCTTGCATCGAGCTAGCGCTTTACCAGCCCCGCCCCCCATATGGGTAATAAAGACAATTCTGTCATTTTAAAACCAAGCATTCTATAAATAAAATAATCCCTGGGACTCACAGATCCCAGTTAGCTAGATAAGGGTTAAAAGTGTATACCACCATTAATTATTCCATGCAATTCAATACAATTTCCATGTCACATTATGTTTTGTGAATTGTTTTCTTTCGAGAGGGTCACGTGACTACTAGTTTTAGTGAGAACTCTCCCTTGACAACCACCGTGCAAAAAATCAACATAGGTCAACCATGAAAATGTACATGTGGCCACTCTCATGTCGGAGCACCACCTGATGCTGCTCGATACAAGTGGCAGCATACCACAGTTGTTATCAGTTAGTACTACATATAACAAGTAACTTCAAACCAGTTGGCTATTTAAATACTACAGAGGCCAACCAGTAGTATTAGGGCCTATACAGAGCCATGACCTACTTTCCGTGACCATGACCGTGGCAGGTGTCTGGCCTTGGCGTGAGTCATAGACTCACCTTGACATACTTGACAGGTGTGTGTCTGGCCTTGGTGTGAGTCATAGACTGACCGTGACATACTTGGCAGGTGTGAGTCATAGACTGACCTTGACATACATGGCAGGTGTGTGTCTGGCCTTGGTGTGAGTCATAGACTAACCTTGACATACTTGGCAGGTATGTGTCATAGACCTCTCTCAGAATATAAAAAGGGTAGTTTTGTTAGTATCTTCATTCGCTCTCCGAAAAGTCTACAGACAAGATCTACATCCAGTTTGCTACAGAAGTATTCACATATTGTATTTTGAAAGAAGATGGCATCGGGACATTCGTCGAATTCATCCCAGAGCCATGGACAGGGTGAAAAATCGCGATGTCAACTAGAAATTGGGCAAAATGTCTACGCCGTGGCCCAACCATGAAAGCAAGAACTTTTGATACACATCAGGGAATTCGACAGTGATAAAGGGAAAACTTCCCCACCAAACGAGGCATCACCCGTACCCTAAAACACTGGGTTGAACTGTCTACGTGTACCGGTCAAACTGATGAAACCATAGCTGCTTTAAAGGAAAGGAAAGAAGAGAAATTGTTTCACCATCTTGGTGCCAACATGTATGTGAGCGGGGACAAAAACATTGCCGGGGTGGACATTCGGCAGTGGTGGTGGTATGTGGACACAGTGAAGCCATCAAGGAAAGGAATTTTCCTTTCCCTTCAACAATGGAGTAAACTGAAAGACTGTTTTGAAATTATGAGTGACTTTGTACCAGAGCTAAACTCGATTGTGCCCTGTGCCATGCAAGACGACCATCAAAACTAGATGGGCTTCCTGCAGGTTCCATTAGACCAAATCAATTCCTATTGCCGATAATGTTAACGTTTACTAATAAAACTGATATAAGCAGAGTTTCAACACACCCAGGAAGTACAGCAATAGAAAGTGTGGCACCTCACATCTAATCTAGCTGCAAGAAAATGGGGGGGTCACGTATCATTTAAGAGATTTAATTTATGTTTTTAATAGCAACTGTCATTTTTGCTGAAAATTGCAGTTCCATTTTTGGGGGTACCCCGCATTAGTTTCAACCTCTGGTATATACTGCATAACAACTGTATAACAAATAAAAGTGTATTTATTTATTGTCAATGGATAATAGTATTTGCACAAATAATCAATGTCACATATTACTACCAATCACACCCACAGCTGCTTTTACTCCGTAAATATTTGAAGGTGCACGTCGAACCTTGACACGGTACTCTCTTCTTTGGTACTATGCAACCTGCAGTGCAGTTTCTGCAACCCCAACGAGTGTCATCAGTGGTAAACGAGTGTGACAAACATTTTGTTTTGGAGGAACTCGAAAGTATGAAAGAATGGATTTGTGATTTACACTTCATTTGCTTTGTGACTGTGTTAGAGAACAGACGTGTTTTATGATTCTGACATTCTTGTGTTTTGTTGCACTCTATCTGGAATGAAGAAAATGGCATCGGAATATTCTAGCAGTATTAGTAGCAGCAGCAGTAGAGACGAGGACGACGTCTTGGTCTGCAAATGTTCAGAAAGACATACAATCAAATGTAAAAGAGTGACTACCAAACAAGATGAGAAGACGAGTATTCATTATATGGATCAAACGGATGCTACACATGAAATTGGGGTTGGAATTGAAGATGGCGAACTCGTGGATGAACCCACAGAACAGACGGATGCTGGTCGTGAAACAGATCCTGACAATGATGTTTTCTACGATGCTGACGACCAATGGACAGATGCAGCTCGTGAGTACGCCACAGATGCTGCCTATGAGGATGACTGGTATTCGAGACGTTACTTGTTCTGTCATCATCCCGAAATGAGACATTTCTATGCCCGGATGCTGACGTATGCTCAATGGCCCATACAATTACGTCAAAAACCAAAGGAACTCGCCAAGGCCGGTTTCTACTACACTGGAAACCATGATGCCGTCATGTGCTTCTGCTGTGCTCTACGTGCCTACAGATGGAAGAAGATGGACAATCCAGTGATGGAACATTACAGATTTTCTCCAAGATGCCCCCATGTGAACATTGTGTTCAGACATTAAATGTTTTCAAACACATGTGAGACACCTGCATATTTTCTCGGTTAAACGTTTCCCCTGCATTAAGAGAAACGCCGCCTGTACAATAAAAAAAAGGTGACGTCACACAATTGCTTATCGATTTATCTTCCACAAAGT
>NC_054711.1:40888249-40960962 GCF_016097555.1 Gigantopelta aegis | reverse complement strand
TTAGGTGTTGGGTGTCTATGTGCATGTACATTCTCTCTCTCTCTCTCTCTCTCTCTCTCACCCCCCCCCCCCCACCCCATCCTACTATCTCTGATTATCACTATTATGACAGCACTATTTACATACCACGGCTTTGGTGTCGTGTGGGATCCCTGGGATTGGGAGAATTCAATGTCCATCCACATCGCACGACTCATTGTATCTCGGAAAAGCGTTTTGACTCCCAGGGTTTGGTGTCGTCGGATATTCCCTGGATTGACGTAAGAAAGTTTCCATGCACGTAACACGACCCATCGCAATCTCGGTTAAACGTTTCCCCTGCATTAAGAGAAACGCCGCCTGTACAATAAAAAAAAGGTGACGTCACACAATTGCTTATCGATTTATCTTCCACAAAGTAGACACAAATTTATTAAACGAAATACATATATATCTGTTTGGTGTTGTGTGTCTATGTGCATGTCCATTCTCTCTCTCTCTCTCTCTCTCTCTCTCTCTCTCTCTCTCTCTCTCTCTCACACACACCCCCCCACCCCATCCTACTATCTCTGATTATCACTATTATGACAGCACTATTTACATACCACGGCTTTGGTGTCGTGTGGGATCCCTGGGATTGGGAGAATTCAATGTCCATCCACATCGCACGACTCATTGCATCTCAGAAAAGCGTTTTCACTCCCAGGGTTTGGTGTCGTCGGATATTCCCTGGATTGAAGTAAGAAAGTTTCCATGCACGTAACACGACCCATCGCAATCTCGGTTAAACGTTTCCCCTGCATTAAGAGAAACGCCGCCTGTACAATAAAAAAAAGGTGACGTCACACAATTGCTTATCGATTTATCTTCCACAAAGTAGACAAAAATTTATTAAAAGAAATACATATATATCTGTTAGGTGTTGTGTGTCTATGTGCATGTCCATTCTCTCTTCCCCCGTCCCCCCCCCCCCCCCATCCTACTATCTCTGATTATCACTATTATGACAGAACTATTTACATACCACGGCTTTGGTGTCGTGTGGGATCCCTGGGATTGGGAGAATTCAATGTCCATCCACATCGCACGACTCATTGCATCTCGGAAAAGCGTTTTCACTCCCAGGGTTTGGTGTCGTCGGATATTTCCTGGATTGAAGTAAGAAAGTTTCCTTGCACGTAACACGACCCATCGCAATCTCGGTTAAACATTTCCCCTGCATTAAGAGAAACGCCGCCTGTACAATAAAAAAAAGGTGACGTCACACAATTGCTTATCGATTTATCTTCCACAAAGTAGACAAAAATGTATTTAAAGAAATACATATATATCTGTTAGGTGTTGTGTGTCTATGTGCATGTCCATTCTCTCTTCCCCGCCCCCCCCCCCCCCCCCATCCTACTATCTCTGATTATCACTATTATGACAGCACTATTTACATACCACGGCTTTGGTGTCGCGTGGGAACCCTGGGATTGGGAGAATTCCATGTCCATCTACATCGCACGACCCATTGCATCTCCGACGAGAGTGGCGCTCTCTCTTTCTCCACTAAGCGTAAGGCCGCCCTTATATATATAGATGACGTCATGCAACTGTTTGTCGTTTAAACTTTGACATCCACAGTCAAAACAAATTTAAAGTGCTGTTCCAGATGTATGGTGTATTGGGCTATATCAATCAACATATTATTTAATATGATTAGAACAAAACAAAAAAAAATATATATAATAATAATAATAAAATAAAAAAATATATATATATACCTTTATAATTTCCATTTAAAAATATTCCCCTGAAAAACAGAACCAGCTGAATTCGTTTCCGTAATTTCTGTAAGATGTGATCCGTGACGTCACGAAGGGAACTCCTTTCGGTAGTCGGCGCCATTGTTCATTGGTTCTTGTGTGTTTATTATGGTTAAACGGCATGTTATTGGCAGCTGTAGTAATACAAGAGCCGATAAATTTAGTCTTCACGCATTTCCTAGTAATGTTGCTGTGAGAAAGCTGTGTGTGAATTTGATTAAAACAACGTGGAAAGACTGGACAGGAAGAAAATGCCGGAGACCGTTGCGACAGCACACACTTTAGTTTCGATTCGTCCGAACTGGCTTGTCGGCTTAAGCGAGATATGGGAATACTATGTGCTATGGCTTTTAAAAAAGATGCCGTACCAACAATTTTTCTGCGACACAAAACAAATGACAACAAGCCGACGCCATCCACATCGAAACGACCTTGGGTTGCATATCGTCAACGTCCCAAATTGCGTTATGCTTCCAACTCCGGCCAGTTTGTTTTCTCATGCACGGTTCGTGCAATCAACCAGATCAGATTTGTTGTTTGCATCTCGTTCATTTGTGAGGTTTTTCTTTACAGTTCGAGAATATTTTCATTAACAATAAAGTTCAGACAAGTAAGTATCTAAAGCCTAGTCCGTCCCATCCTACAAAAAATAATTAAAAAAAAAAAAAATGCTATTTTTGTATGCAACTTAGAAAACAATCGGCTGAGAAATAAATAACTTGTAAATTCCATAGTATGAAAAAAAAAAAAGGCGTTCCCTGTGAGACAGACTATAAATACATTTAAAATTAATTTTACTATACCTTCCCACAGAGAACACCAAAAAGTCATAGGCGTCGGAAGATGGCAGCAACTGGGGGGAGGCACTTATTAAAATGCGAGTTAATATTTGAAATTAAAAGAAAATCCAATAACATGTTATAAGGCAATTTAGAGTGTGCTAAGGAGTGTGTATATGTGCGTGTTGTTGTTTTGGGAGTAGAGTGGTGGTGGTATGTTTGCTACTCTTCTGTTTGGGATATTTGTAGGGATAACACCAATTACGGGTAAAGTTAGTTGTGGGTTAATATGCACAAGACAAACTTCTATCGCTTTTAATCGGGGGGGGGGGGGGGGGGGCAAAGCATATTGTGGTTTTCAGAGCTGGGGCAGTGCCCCCCTGCCCCCCCCCCCCCCCGTTTCCGACGCCTATGTTTTTACATACTATGAAATGCACTATAAGTTATTTATTTCTACTCTTCTTCTTTTTTTACGTTAAATCAAACTGAAATTATTCACACAAAAAACCCATCTTTATAGAGGGATGGGACGGACTAAAAGTCGTTTTTGTTTATTTCTTAAAATTACCGATATCGGGTCCACTTGACTCGTAGAATTCAAGTGTTGTTTATAGTCTTTTCTGCTACATCACAAGTACTAGAACATACAGTGTAGCAAAATAATTCGCACTAAAAGATAAAGAACAAAACAAGAATAAAAGTTGTAAATTAGTGGTAAGCTGTCTCCACGACCATTTTCATCGTCATCTGTCGGGCCGGTAGTTCTTCGGAAGATGTTCCAGGTTCAAACTGATACGTATTATTTGTTGTGTTGCACATATATTATTCCAGTCGTCATTACAACACTATTTATCATCGAAAGAAGAATCGCATGATAATTGAGCTTGGCAGTCGCTGTCGGTCACACTTTCGCTTGCGCTGGAAGTCATCTCCTGGTAGGTTTCTGTGAAGCGAGTTCTCTTCATGACGTCACGACTATTTACAGGCAAATGTCTTTACCGAAAATTTTATTCGGTCGTTTCCGGCAGTGTTCTGAGTCATGAAAGGTTCCACTTTCTTCTGTTAATACTTTGGATGAAAACTAAGTACATGTATTAACACGTTGTACGAAACTAGGGCTGTTGTAAGAACATCGAGTTCTATCGAAACTGAGTCATGAAAGGTTCCACTTTCTTCAGTTAATACTTTGGATGAAAACTAAATACATGTATTAACATGTACGAAACTAGGGCTTTTGTAAGAACATCGAGTTCTATCGAAACTGAGTCATGAAAGGTTCCACTTTCTTCTGTTAATACTTTGGATGAAAACTAAATACATGTATTAACATGTACGAAACTAGGGCTGTTGTAAGAACATCGAGTTCTATCGAAACTGAGTACATGTACTAACACGTTGTACGAAACTAGGGCTGTTGTAAGAACATTGAGTTCTATCGAAACTGAGTACATGTACTAACACGTTGTACGAAACTAGGGCTGTTGTAAGAACATCGAGTTCTATCGAAACTGAGTACATGTATTAACACGTTGTACGAAACTAGGGCTGTTGTAAGAACATCGAGTTCTATCGAGACTGAGTACATGTATTAACACGTTGTACGAAACTAGGGCTGTTGTAAGAACATCGAGTTCTATCGAGACTGAGTACATGTATTAACACGTTGTACGAAACTAGGGCTGTTGTAAGAACATCGAGTTCTATCGAAACTGAGTCATGAAAGGTTCCACTTTCTTCAGTTAATACTTTGGATGAAGATATGTACTAGTAGTTTGAGTCATATATCCTGGCGTCATATGTTTTTGAAACGATAGGCAAAAAATTTAAATATAATAAAAAGAATACTTCGTACATACAATACTACTTTATCTTTCTCAAGTCACATTAGTTTATTGTGAAAAACAGTGATGATTTTCTATGAACGCCAAGTTTTCCTCAAAAAACACTAGGCTAGCTGCTAAGTGGTACAGGTGTTTCCACTATATTTTTTACAAACGTCATATGTTTTTATAGTTTCATTGGCTGTCTATTTTTGCCTTTGTTATGACAGTGAAGGATCTATACTCCGTGCAATAATTTACATAAAAATCTTCATTTGAAATTAAAATCATAAAATGTTTGTAACTTGTAAAAAATATTGAATAATCTTCAGACCAATAGTAGGTATGACAAAGTTTGACGTCACTTTGCGCTGCATATCTGCCACCAGCTTAAAATGACACAAATATTACAGCTTCCCAATGAAATACAGTGGTATTAAATACATGTACATACACAGCGTTTTATCGTATTTCCAACTGATATAATTATTTAATTTGTAATTCGGTTAAAACTACACAAAATTTGTGTAATAACGATTTTCAAGAGAGCTCTGTCAATGACGTCGCGTAATAAGTATGACGTCGCGGCCATTTTTACAGCTGATGGGGTCACATGATATTTTTTTCTTGACGCGGCGTCTGACATCAATGGCTTCTTTTGGAAGTGTTTTGAGGCGTTCAAGACGCGGCTCCTTGTAGAGAAAGGTCGATTTTTGTCACTGATAACGAAATGTAATATTTTAAATGTAGTTTGAAAAACACTGAACTCCAAATGGAGTTTGAATATATTTCTATACTGCTGCCCATCGGGTTCACATATTCAGTTGTTAAATTGAACCTATTTCTATGTTTTCTTTGAAATTTCAAGTCATTTCACCCTAGCGCATTTGAGCGCAAGGCGTCCTAACTGGGGTTGTCTCAGCAGTCAATGGCGGCACCCCCTATTTGAATAAAATAATTGATGAGTTTGAAAATAGTTATCAATCCCATGAATGCATCTCGCTTCAATGGTGGCACTGCCGAGTAGTGTCGGGGTGGAGAGTTACAGCCGTGAAATGGCAAAATGGGGGGGTGCCTTTAGATTATTTTTTAAAAATCAGAATATGCTGCACAAAACAAGGGGCCTAATGTTGCTGAAAATTCTCTTTTGCGTTTGGACAGTATGTTATGATACCCTCAACATGCACCATTTATCAAATATCGGACTGGTTACATGTGAATCTAGCCCAAATACATTTTGTTATAACGATGTGTCAAATTTCGGAGGTGCTCTCTAGCGAGCTGTCACCCACAATTACATTGTTTTGGTTGTTTCTTGCATGACATGTTTTTTATGTGTCTTCCTTTTTTAAAAGCTGCCATCTCGCCTCGCATTAATTAGCGTAAACTTAAACATAGAAACACACCTACAGTTTTTATAAAGAATTGTGTGTGAAAGTAACACAATTTTAATAGTTAAATAAAAAAAATTAAAGATATTTTAGGTAATATTCCGATCAGCACACAGTACCCTCCCCCACATGCTATATTGCATGTTCTTTTTTAATGTATTTTCCAGGGAAACATGACCCCACCCACCCCCCCCCCCCCCCCCCCATCCCAACACACACACAAAAACCTTTGCTAGCCAGTCTTGACCTCTACACAATTTCCTGCACAGGCGCCTGTTTTACAAAATATTTCGTTTCAATGCTTCAAATTAATTTTATATGTACATTAAATTGTATTATAAACATGCTAAATTGCAAATGTTGCTGTAATAACAGCAAAAATAATTTATCCTAAAAACATCGACCTAGTAACTGTAACATTAGTATTTGTATAAACATGTTTATAATGTTGGTCTTGCATGTCGATTTTTCAAGATAGGTAGGGCCTAGATGTCCAACATGTTAGATGAAGACATTGTTGTACACATGATTGTAAGCATAACTGGCAGGCAAATTAAAATAAATAACCATAAATAAAGCAAAAACAAATAGCCCAATCCACCACCACCACCCACCCCCCACCCCCAAACCACCCCAGTAACAACACCAACCCCACTCGAAAATAAAATACAAAATACCCCTCCCCATTGGCAAACACACACACACACGCCCCCCCCCCCCCCCAAAAAAAAAACCCAACCCCAACAACAAAACAAGAACAAAAACAAACATATAACCCAGACGAACACGCACATTTTCTATCGATATTTACAGTGGCATGCAATAATCACATTTGTATTATTATTATTATTATTATTATTATTATCAAGACCTCCCCCACCAAACCACCACCCCCCAAAAAGAAGACACGTCTCCCACCCACCCCCAACATTTATTTTTCTTTGAAATATTTTCACTATCATTAATCACATTTGTATTATTATCATTTAAAAAAATATATTTTTCAGCCTTTTATATTTTTTTTCCAAATGTATTTTTTGTTACTCAGCTTAAATCAAGAACTCCCCCACCAAAAAAACAAAACAAAACCCACCACCACCACCCCCACCACCCCCAAAAGACCCGTCACCCCCTCCCCCCACCACCAACTTTATTTTTCTTCAAAATATTTTCACTATCATTAAACAGACTTTTTTACCCTATTGTATTACAATGGACTAGTCCCTGTTACTAGCTTTCGTCACGTGCTCATTCAATCGCCCATGTGCACTGCCTTTATTTTTTATGTAACATTGTTTCACTATTTATGCATAATAGAAGTTGGAAAAGAATGGGGTATCGTTGCATTGTCCTGATAGGCTAACTAAATATATTAAGTTGTGAAAACAACAACGTCACTTTGTATTGCTTATTTTCCGATTTTAGTATATTTTTACGTTTATAACGACGTTAGGGTTAATGGTAGCCCGAGTACTCTGACTGTAATGAGAGCGTGTTTATGTCCAAATGTCCGTCTAGCTCTCTTACAGTCAGAGTACTCGGGCTAGGTTAATGGTTACATTGTAACATTATAATGGTATATGTTACCATTTTCCAGTGGCTTCAAGAACACTATTACATATTCCAGAATAATATTTGGCGTGTTTCAGATCAATTTTAAAGTGAAATATACACATAGTGATTAGTATTTGAGTTTAACCGGCAAGTTTAGAAAAGCGATTCAAATTTGGCAGACATATTTCACAGCACGCCAAACTTCAAAGGGCTATAACTTTCTAACCACTAAATATTTTTCCGTCCGTTTTTCATTAATTTACATTTTTTAGTACATATTTTTTCTTGAAATAAAAAGTTTGACCACATATTTATTTCTTAATTTTTCGTTGTTCTACCTACCATAACGTCACAATTAGGAACTATTCTCCGATTCGTGTTGCACGTCACATCCGCTGACCTTCACCCTAGCATGCCTAGCAACCAGTGAACTGGGTGAAAACAAATGGCTCACTACACAGATCACTTCCGGGTGAGAGTTGATTGATCACGGTCCACTATAGTTCCTAATTGGGACACATGTTATGGGTCACATATTCACTTCTAGCAAATGGTGAAGAATTAAAACAATATGTATGTTTCATGGTAAGCCTTCTGGCTGTATTTTGCCCATGTTATTTTGTAATATTGTGCATCGACCTTTTGGGACATGGGTATATAGCGCAAGTGACAGCCGGAGTGAATCGGTTAATGAACCACCTATTCGGACCGGTACTACAGCCAGATGCGGTCATATAGCAAAAAACTGAGACGGAAATGTTCTCAGTTTTGGAGTAAAAATAAATGCTTATATAATGTATGTTTGCAATGGTGTATGTTGTTAGTGCCAACGAGAACCCGTTCTATGGGCAATCTTCGCTTGAAGTTGGGCAGTTTAACATGGGTTTCAATGGCAGATGACATCTGTGTAGTGAGACCTGGGTGAAAACAAATGGCTCATTTACACTGAATCGCCCATCAGTGTTAGGCATTTTTGTCCATTGAGAAGCATAGCACTTCTATTTTGGATTCTGTCAGTATTCATGTTATTCTATAACTACACCTGAACATGATATGTTGCGAAATAAAAATATTTTTTTGTTAATTTTACTTAAAGTTGCCATATAAACATACGCAGATTCATGATATTGCACATGCGTGTGCATGTTGCCGCATTCATGTACTTCCGATGTTTTGTTTTAGTCGGTAGTCCCAAGTGTTAATCTGTTGCCAATCAAAACATCGAAAGTTACTATAGGCACCCCTCCCACCCACCACCCCAACCCCCCCCCCATCCCCATCCCCCCAAAAAAGAAAGAAAAAAGAAAGAAAGAATAAAATAATAATAACAAGTATTTATCATGACGTTGTGTGGGTCCGAACATAGGCCCCTCCACAAAAGAAAGTGACACTGAAAATTCCCAATTTCCATGTTAAAAAAGTCCCAGTATAGGGGCCTATATACAATTTGTGTTTCTGCCAGAAATTATTTGAAATGTTTGGGTATGGCGCTATGGAACTGAATGCAACCACAGTCACCAGGGGATGTGGGGGGGGGGGGGGGGGGGATTTTAATTTTAGAAATAGGGTTAAGAAAATCATACAGTAATGATAAGAGTAATTAATTATGTCAAAAAGTTAACGTTAAAAAAATAATCTGCAAAACAATTTGGGTATGGCGCTAGGTACCCGTTTTACTCTCTGGCAGAAACTCTGCTGTTCTAATAAATTAATTTAACATTATCATTTGCATCATTAAGTGGCCTGAACAAAATCTCAGATATGATTTACTACCGCTAGTTTTCCTAATCCCATCAGACATGGAACACTGGCAAAAAAAAAAAAAAAAAAAACCCACACCTGGATAAATCCGTGAATAAATATATAACCGGTTTCTGGTCAAACCGAAGTTGCAAAATTGATGCGGGGACGCAGTTTGGGTTTTGGGTTTTGTCTTCCTTTTTTTTAAGTGCATGGATTGGACAGAGAATGTGGGTGTATACTTTTTCGTTTTTTTAAATGTCCTCTGCCTCTGCTTTGGTTCCTTCTTTTGTGCTGTCGGCATGTGCTTTGCGTGAATGTCTATTATAAACTGCCCGAGCATTTATAGATTAATGACCATTCCTCGTGGCCTAATGTTGAGTGTGATATATATGAATATCTTACAAATATTCCTGAGGAGTACCTGTAGTAGGGAAACCATGACAAATCGCAAGTCACTCGAAGCGTACAACCAGTTGTGTGTGCATGTGCGTGTGTGTGTGAAAAAAAATATATATAAAAGGTAAAATATATATAACTTGTGCATCTCCACCCACCCCCCCCCCCCCCCCACACTCACTAGAGGAAGGGAACCCCAAGAGATTGTGCCCCCTACACAGACACACTCCAGATACCGTTCCCACGGGCATGCACTGCTAAATTACGAAACCCACAATGCTGACGTTATCTTCACAGCTGAAGTAATGCCATTACAAAAGTTAAAGGATGCCCGCACATCGTCCCAGGGTTACAGTGGACGAGAAAACTAGATGTAGTATTGCAATTTTTGTAAACTATCCGTTTTTTATGTGGATCATCGTTTTAATTTGTTCCAACATGCTCAGTTATGTTGTAAATTTTGTTTATGTTTTATCAAATTTAGAGAAGTTATGTATTTTAATGTCAGAGCCTAACCTTGCATTTGTAACAGCCAAAACCTGGGTTTTTTTAAATATTATACATCGTAGAGACACAACGGTATTATTATTTTAATTGTACATACTTCTATTATTTAACTATACTGTCTTTCATAATCCCATAAGGAATGGCTTATGTATTTTTATGTTTGTTTTATTTAGTAAATATGTGATGTACATTAGGTGAGACGTTAATAAATTACCTGTTAATAAAGTATCTGTTTGTCTATATTGTGACAGCACACTGCACCTGTATGGCTGGGTTAAGTTAATACCAACAACTTTAAGTTATATATTTACTACATTACAATAAGCATGAAATTTAAGCACCATATTTTAACCGATTCTGTATTAATATGGCGACAATTATAGATCTATGGCTTTTATATTGTTCTGAAAATTATCAATGTTTTGCAAATGCTTAGGTAGACTAAATAAAACTATTGGGATACTTTCCAAGCGTACGTTTGTATTTAGCTATCGACAAACTGATTTGTATTTTACATAATCACCTAAACGCATTAAAAAAGAAGAAAAACACAGAAAAGAAAATGCGCTAATTCAGTACCACATTTTATTTTTTAAAATTTACAAAATATATAATCACATTTTATTTACAAAAATGTACAAAATATATAAGTAAAAAGTGTGACATGTTAATGCAATAGAATTTTTTTACATGTATAGCCCTTCCCACAGAGCTGTATTCATATAGTAAGATTTAATGGGTATGTAATAAATGTTCATATTCACACCTGCATGTCAAATGTCTGTTTGTTTTATTTACACTCCTACATCCTCACTGATATGAACTGTTGAGTACATAGGTGGTTTCACCTTTGCAAGCATTGGTCCACAGACGTTTTTTAACCTCGTCTACGGGAAATATTAAAACTTTTAACTTGCTGTCTATCATCATAATATGATGTGTATTGCCAAAGGCTGCTCAGGTTTTCGGCATTTTCGATTTGCTCGGACAGAAGTCCGGTAATTAACGATATTCCTCTAGTGCTCCCATTAACTCCCATACAAATAACGGTTTGTTTTCACCCAGTCCCGTAGTGGTCATGGTAACTGGCCTCAGACCACAATTAATTTCGCTATATGTTTCTATATAGCCTTAGTGGCTATAACATTTTTATTAATATCAGCAGGCCCGTGGATTTTTGTATGTACCTTTGCCTGCCTGGGGGACACATACCCTGAAAAGGACAACCCCTGTTGTCCAGCTCTTTCTCCCAGCATATTGGTTTAAACAGACACACCCTCTAAACCAGGCCGGAGTACACCCATTTTACACAAAAAGCACTACTTTTGCATGGGCCGGAATTACCACAAACAAGTCTTCAATGTCAACAAGTTACACATGTTTACAAACTACATGCTCTCCCCTGTCACTTCAGTCAAATAGTTGCCGCTTCATAGCTGTCTGCCATGAAACAATCACAGTCAAACAGCAGACTACTTGCGCGGTCAAATTTCCGGATTTTTGACAACCAAATGGGCAGATAACTGTAATCTGAGGCCAACTGCGGCCTGCCACCATGCGGTTTGTCGGGGTGCGCGCGCAACCCGAATCGAAGAATAGTGGACCGTAATGAATGAACTCTCACCCGGAAATGATCTATGTGGTGATACCTAATTTAAGCGTCATGAATCCACAAAGGGACTGTCCTGATTTTGCTGCCATTGTTTCTAACTTAAACATCAGACCTACACACTGAATCAAATTCTTGTTCAGAATATCAGTGTCTGTACATTTAATTTGTTTCTGAGCATCCAACTGTTTGTAAGTAGCTCAAACTGGATTTCAACTCCCAATTCTTTCACGTAGGCTTACGAACACGTGTATAGGTCTACTAGGAAATAAAATGAAGTTGGAACTAGTACAAACACTAGGACGGTCAGAAACACAGTCAATCTATAGTCATTGATATATCATATACAGAATTTTTTTATTATTTTTTATTAATGTAATTAGAATAATCTAATTACAAAGTCTGTTTGTCAACATCTTAACAATGGCCACAAACCCAGGACACTATCATCAAAATAACCCTACACGAACATTTATATTAATAGGCCTAGGCATCGGAAGCAATCACCCCTTCTCTGTCCTTAACTATGAAACCGATGTGACTAGAATGCGTGCGTGCATTGCCCCTCCTGAACAAAAAGTCAAATTAATAACTGCCACCTCATCTGATATTGAAACATTTTGCTTGTGACTAAGGTTGTCATAGAACGATTATGTACTCTGATACAATCCTATGTTGCACCTTTTGTCTTTATCATGGCATAATACATGTTTGTTTTGTTTTTTTAATTAATTCAAGCCCTGGGCCTAATTTCTGACAAAATGTATCTTCTCTAAGGTGGTATTTTCCGTATTCCGGGGCTAGGGCATAAATGGGTCATTCTACAGAAAGTGTCACTTTTATGTCCCTGCATATTTTCTTTTTTATTTATATATAGAAAACTAAATTTGTGGTCTTTAACGATACCTTATTAATAATATTATCCTGTCATGGCGATTCTTTTCTCTGGTAATCAGTTTTGATAGAGATTTTATTCGAGATTAGTGTAAAATGTCATTGGTGTTACCTGTCCCTAGATCAATACTATACATAACATGCACTGTTAAAATATATAATAGAAGACATATCACTGAATACCTTTAATGTAATATGTACTGATGGCTGACTTAATCACTAAAGAAGGAATCTTGTAAATATTTTTAGTATTCAAAAGATGGTAGGCAATATAAGCTTGTCCCTGGAGTTTTATGTCATTGGTGTTACTATATATACTTATGAGAAAACAAAAGAAACTAAATGCTCTCTGGATGAAACATTCCACCGGTAGATATCGGCCATCAAACTTATTTGTCAAAAACAGCAGAAGTAGTAGGGGGGCCTGTATGGGGCCATGACCTACTTTCCCGTGATCACGTGACCTTGGTAGGAAACAATGGCCTTTGTGTAGGAAACAATGGCCTTTTTGTATAGGTGGGTGCAGGTGTCTGACCTTGGTAGGAAACAATGGCCTTTGTGTAGGAAACAATGGCCTTTTTGTATAGGTGGGTGCAGGTGTCTGACCTTGGTAGGAAACAATGGCCTTTGTGTAGGAAACAATGACACAATGGCCTTTGGTAGGAAACAATGACCTTTGTGTGGGAGACAATGGCACAATGGCCTTTGTATAGGAGAAAAATGGTCATGAAGGAAACAATGGCCTTTGTGTAGGAGACAATGGCCTTGGAAAGGTATGCGATCATGGTAAGAGACAATGGCCTCTGTGTAGGTGTGCGATCATGGTGAATTCAATTCAATTTATTGCATATTACCAAACAAACTGGTGCCAGCAAACAAATAAAAGCAAAGAAACAGCAACAATTAATAATAACAATATTAATGTACAGGCCAGGTGTAAGTCTGACGTTGGTGTTGGTTTTGGCTTCTTTGTATAACGTCTATTGTGGTGTTGTTTTTGGTATTCACAGTGGACATACACGTGGATGTTTTTTGACAGTGTTTTATTCTAGACACCCAAAATAATAGCCGTTAAAATATGTCTCGTGGGGAAGGACTGCAACTGTTTGCTGACTGTTTGGTTTAAAGTGAGGCTTTCATATCGCCAGACAAAATGCGTGTGTGATGATTTGCATTCATTTGTATTTCTTTAGCACATTGTCGACGTTTTCTTTGTTGCCGTCATTCAGCCATTTATTCATTCGTTTAATAATAGAGGAGTACAAAGAATGAACGATCAAGAGCTTTCTATTCAGTCTGTAAACCTTTATTAATAGCCATTTTACAACTGTCGGACCACATCCAAAATCATTTTGTTAAGACCACACAGTGTTTAACACTTAGCCACCAGGTGAACAGAGGTAATACAACTGCAAAGGACATACCGACGCGTGCGCGTCTTAACACTCCCAAGCTGACTTCCGAACAATGAGGTTGTTCTGTGAGAAGGTGGTGATTTTTCTCTCTCTCCCCCCCCCCCCCCCCCCACCCCCACCCTGGGAGCTGTAATGCGTGAACTTGGCTCACTGGCCAAGTACCGCATTGAGCATAATGGAGACAATGCGACTGTAACACTGTGCTACGGTGTTACTCGATCACCCGCAGCTAATGGAAGAAGAAGGAGGCGGCGACCCAAGTCTTCACAGGGGGTACCTAACTTGGCGGCTCAACCGCCAGGGGCAGTCCCACCTGTCTCGAAGCAGCGGACGAGACCAGCAGGAGCGACTCAGGGTGACCCAAACCCGGTGGCTAAACCACCGGGGGCGGATCATTCTGCACGACAGCCCGCAGCGACTCGACCGAAACACTCGCCAGGAGCGGACCAGGGGGGACCAAAACTGTCAGCTCAACTGACAGTGGCGATCCCTCCTGTCGACCCACCGTTGGAAATGGACACGGGACACGTGATCATCACTGAGCCCCCTGCCAGTCCACCACCTCCGACTGTTGTTGTTGCGCCAGCGACTGGGCGACCAGAACTCAAGAGGAGGAAGGTTTCGTCGGCGGAACCACCAGACTCGTTTAACGGTCGGTCGTCTGCCACCAACTACCAGCCAAGTACCGGAAGGCGGTCATCGGTGACTTTTCGGACACCACCTACTTGACGGGTCCCTGGTCAGACCAGCATTGGCGTTCGCTCCCCACCGGACAGGGGAAATACCAAATCCAGTACGGCGACGATGAACAAAGCGACTACCTATTTGTGACTGCTTACCAGGACGGTCTCTACAGGCAAGGCTACCTGACCCGAGAGATGCCCAACGCCACATTTCAACGCATCATAAAGATCGTACTCCGGGGTATTTACAAGGGAGCCATCAAAAGAAACAGCGAGCTGTTATCGGCCAATCTACCAAACTTCAAGCCTGGAGAGACCATCAACTCACCATAAGTCCTGCGACGCCAACCTTTCCTAGGACAGGTAACAATCTCCTTTTTGGGCTAGTTGGACTTAAAAAAATTTCGCTGGTTGTTCAAAATTCTTATGTTTATTTTTTTATAAATAGTCCGACGCACTTTACTTTGGCGCCCGTTCAATTGCTCACAATCACCTTAAAAAACCTTTCGACCGAACAGTCTCAACTAATTTTGGCTTTAATTCTAGTGTCCAGACATGTTTTTGGATGCAGTTATTCTCGGTAGTCGTAGTTTGTCAAGTTTTCACCAAGGAATCGAAATTCAGCCAATCACAGCCTGGCTCCACTTGGTGCTACGATTTGGTCCGCGCTATCGCTGGATCAAACTGCAGACTTAGACTTTTGACAAGTTTCCCAAGGAATCGAAATTCAGCCAATCACAGCTCGGCCTCACTTGGTGTCTGCTATTTGGTCCGCGTTATTGCTGGACTCTACTAACTGGCTTTTTTCCAAAACCTGCCCACCTCAAACTTACCGCTTGCACTTGAGATCACGATGAGACTAGACGTGTGTCCATGTTCTCTCGACCTACCCCCCCCCCCCCCATCTGGGGGGACTTATCGTCTCGTACGGAGCTTTGCTGGAGTACCGGATCACGTACACCGGGCCACGGGCAACCGTGACCTTGGTGTACGGTGACCCGGTAAGGAAACCACCGAGGAAGAGAAGAAGGAGGAAGACGGACGCATTAGGAGCGGACCGGGGGGGGGGGGGGGACAAAACCGGCAGCTCAACTGTCGGCGGCGGCCCCTTCCGCTGGACACCCCATGCACCGATCTACACCGGTGAAACCAGAGGAGCCAGCCCAGCTGGACCCGACTGTCACATCACCAGGGGCGGAGCTTAACCAGGCGGTTATGGAGTCGCCCCCATCAACTCCGAAGACTTCAGCTTCTGGGATTCCTGCGATGCCACCTCCACCTAGGAAGAGTGCCGTAGTCGAATCCCAGGCCCGACCTGTGGCCGTTGCGAAGCGGAAGGCGATTGCGTCACCAGAGGAACAACCAGCCAAGCCAGGACCCCCGACACAACCGCCAATTCCACCCACTGACGCTGAGGGACCTTGGTCACTTAAGGCTGGCAAACTCCAATCACGCTACTCTCAGCTAATTAAAACGAACATCGAGGACGTCAGGAAACTCTTCACTCAACCAAAGCACTCGGCTTTCAGACCTGTACCAGCCAGCTCGACAGAAGGAGACTTCTGTATACACAGCGTCACAATGCGGGATGGTAGTGGACTATGTCTCACTGCGCCGGAGCGGGATCTACCAACAAGGACTGCTACTCCCAGAAATGGACAACCCGACCCTACATCGAGTCATTAAGATCATAGCCGGGGAAGATTATCGCACAGTAGCCAAGGCGATAGCAGGATCCTCATACAGGCCAGCCATCCCGCATTTCGACTCGACTAACTACATCGGTTCTCCGTGACGTCCTCCCCTTTGCCAACCTCCTTGCCTCCGTGAGTACCAACCTCTTTTATTGGGCTAGTTAGACTTTAAACGTTTTGGAAGCAGTTCAAAATTCTTATGTTTATTTTTTTTATAAGTAGTCTAACGCATTTTACTTTGGCGCCCGTTCAGTTGCTCAAAATCACCTTAAAAACCTTTTGGCTGAGCAGTCTTAACTATTTTGGGTTAAATTTTAGAATCCGGACATGTTTTTGGATGCAGTTACTCTTTGTAGACTTAGGTAAAATACAGGCTTCACCGAGGAATCGAAATTCAGCCAATCAGAACACGGCTCCCACTCGGTGTACTTCAAGTTTGCGAAGTGTCTGCTATTTGGTCCGCGCTCGCGTTGACCTTACTAAATGGCTTTTTTCCAAATTCCGCCCACCTCAAACTTACCCCCCCCCCCCCCCCTGCTCCGGAGTTAGTCACTGGCGAAGTCAGAGGCTAAATCCGTGGTGGGCGTGCCTGAACCTTCATGGATAGGGGCACGTTAATAGAGTTTCCCAGTCCCAGTCAAACTTACCCCCCCCCCCCCCCCCGGCTCCGGAGTCTTAAGCAGCAGAATAAATTTGTTATGGTATGCACACTGACCGTCAAAGTTTGTTTGTGTTTAGCGACATCACTAGAGGACATTGATTTATGAATCATCGGTTATTGGATGAAAAACATAATTTTGACAGTTTTAGAGAGGAAACCCGCTACATTTTTTTTATGAGTAGCAAGGGATCTTTTATATACACAATCTCATACCCCTTATGGGGCCAGTATTTCGCAATTAAATACAAACTTTTTGTGTGTGTGTGTGTGTGTGTGTGTGTGTGTGTGTGTGAAACACCCCAGCCCATTGCTATGAAGAAAGAACGCGTGACTGCAACTCAACGCTCCAACCTAACCTATGCTCTTTTAACTGCATTTTAAACACGAGTATTTCCCTAGAGTATAAGCCTTTATAGACAACCAATGTATTATGCCTGGTACATCAAAGGCCGTGGTATGTGCTATCCTGTACACAACTCTTGCTACTATAAAGTAGCGGCAGAAATATTCAATCACAAATCTAGCTACAGAGTAGAATACACAAAAAAACAAACGCAATGGTTTAGAGAGAGAGAGAGAGAGAGAGAGAGAGAGAGAGAGAGAGAGAGAGAGAGAGAGAGAGAGAGAGAGAGAGAGAGAGAGTATGTCACACGTGATTAATCCATTAGTGTAAGTCGGCGACACGCGCGCCGCCATGGGTTTAACAAGTAGTACGTGTTGACCAAAGGGAAATAACTGGATTTTTAAACAGAAAATTTATCTACTAGCCTTCTTACAGGGCTTTTTAATTACCAAATGGGTAAATACAGTGGTCGATCTAGGATCGATCCCCGTCGGTGGCCTATTAAGCTGTAGCCAACCAGTGTATTATGTCTGGTATATCAAAGGCCGTGGTATGTTCTGTCTTGTGCACACAGCTCTTGCTACTATAAAGTTTCGGGGTAGAAATATCCAATCACAAATCTAGTCATGGAGTAAGAAAAACCAAAAAAAAAGCAATGGTTTGTTTTTTCATTTATTTCTAAATTACAATCACTGTAGACAACTACACATGCAATGGACACACATTGGGTTACATCGAGAGGCCTTAAGGGCGACATGTGAATAATATGAGTGTTCATTTCTCTTCATCTTCGTCGTCCTCCTCATCGTCGGTATCGTCGTCGTCTTGTTCATCCAAATATTCGCCGATCCAGGAACGATACTGATTTAATTTAGAACGAATCTGAGGTTTCACATCTCTCTGGATTTACAAACTGAAGAATTTTCCTGGTGTTGGGACCTTTGTCAAAGTAATGCATATAGGTCAGAAAGCGAGAGTACGTGTCTTTAAATAACTTCCATTGCAGTGTCTTCATGTTTCTTTCGATGGCATCTTGGGACATGTTTTTATCTTCGTAGCGTTTCCTCTTGCTTTGGAGATAATCACGATTGATGTCGAATTCACGTTCCACCATGAGACGAATGCCTTCGTTTTCCAAGTCGGGCGACGACTCTTCATTTCCCTCCTCGCACGTTTTCACGTGTCGCTGCAAGTCACTCCCGTCTTTAAAGACCAGACCACACGTATCGCAAGACTGCATCCTCTTGACCTTTTTCAGATAGGGCTCTACCTCATCATCTTCTTCTTCGTCGTCACTTTCGTAGGCGGGTATGCCTGGTAGTTTTCTCTTGAATGCGTTTCTTTGCATGATTTGCTCGTAGAGCTCCTTCTCCGACGGTGGTTGAAACTCTTCTGAGACATTCGCCGTTACGCTCGTGCTTTTATACCATTCAGACGGCCCCGTCTCTAAACCGATAGTGACAGTAGCAGCAGCGACAGTGTTAGCGACAAGAGTGACCACTTACAAGCCAAAGGTAAAAACATTCCTGTTAATTTAAAGGATGGAAGGATAATTAAGTAATCAAAAGAACTTTAGAGATGAACAACATAAACATTTACCAGGACATACTTACCGGTTCGTTCCGAGGTTTTGTGAGGCGCAGGGCTGCCATAAGTCCCATTTTGTGTTTGTTATGTACTCAAAGATAGATCAAAATCTGTTGAAACAAAGATAAGTATATATATATATATATATATGTCTATTTAAATCTATAAACAACAGTATGAAAAAAACAACAACAAAAAACAACAACATACATTTATTATTATCATAAATAGTATATGAATATATATATATCTCTCTTCTGATGACTCTGGCCTTGATTAAACAATCTATAAACAGATAGACAAAAGGAGGAATATAGATGGAATTAATGACATAAATAGCAATATTATATGAATACCTATAATTATACTCACCTTTTTACACAATACTCACCCTTTTTCTCGATGTTTTTGATCTCGACATGATGATCTGGAAAAGATAGACAGAAGGAGGAATATACATGAATTTAATTAAATGACATAAACAGCAACATTATATATATATATATATATATATATACATATATTTATAATTATACTCACCTTTTATATAATACTGTTCGTCCACCGTTAGGCACTGAAAAGACAGAAGGAGGAATATAGATGAAAGATAAGAAAAGAGTTTTGTAAATAGCAATATTATATATACTTATAATTACTCACTTTTTTCTCTCATAGACGCACCGTTTTTTCTCAACCCACACTGTTCTGGAAAAGACAGAAGAAGGAATAAAGTTAAAAGCAAACATGTAAAAAATAATATTAAATATTCAAAATTAGATTTACTTATTATTAAATAGATATTTACTCTTTAGTTTTTACTAATTAGTAAAATCTAAATATTTTATCATCATTAAAACAAATATATTATATGCATAATCATATAGACATTGTTTTGGCTATATATAAATAAGACTTTAAAATTATCTTAATGTTAAAAATCTATATACATATATAAGGAATAATGGTAATTGCCAATATTATATATAGCGTATTTATTATTGTATATATCGAAATTTCCGGTTCGTTCCGACGTACCTGTGAGGCGTAGGGCTGCCAGAAGTCCCTGTTGTTCGTTTGTTCTGCACCTGAAAAATATAGAATAAATATTTTGAAACGTAAAAAAAAAAAAAAAAAAAAAAAAAAAAAAAAAGGTCGAAGACGCCAATGTTCGGGCGTGGTCGGTTTTAAGTCCACCAAGAGATGTCCGTAGGACCTGTGGGTAGCTTCCTCAAACCGCTGCATGACATGACGAGTATTTCCAGGATACATCTGCTGTGCCAATGTTAGGACTTGCTGCTTGTCGATGGGGTTGTTGAACAGTGCCAGGTAATGACAGTTTCTTCTCTGTGTCGGGTCTTTGCTGTGATACAGGTTCTGGTTGATGGCAATCACAGAGAGGTTTCTGTGGTGACTTCCCTCCGTGAACAGGTCGGTGATGCGAGGGTTTTTTCCAGCTGTAGACATCAGGTCATCCAACACGATGAGATTTCTGACTCCGGGATCCAAATAACGATCCTTTTCCAAATTCTCGGGTATGCCTTGAACAAATTTCACTCGAGCAACCATTTTTATCGTATCATAGAGGGGTTGCCATCGTTTGTAGAGCCAGATGATGCGTTGGGGAGGCGGCTGGATTTTACCATCCCTCAACAATTTGTATACCAAAAATGTCTTTCCACACGACGTGGGTCCCGACACGATCATGGTGAAGGGATATAGCAATCTTAGGGGATGCTGCTGCTGTGGTGGTGGTGGCTGCTGTGGTGGTGGTGGTGGCTGCTGCTGTGGTGGTGGTGGATGTAGACTTTTAGCATGTTTTTGTTGAAAATGTCTTAACATGGCGTCTCTCCGAGAGAATGTGAAACCACATTCTGAACATATGCTCTGCGTGACGACTCTAAATGAAATGACGATATCTGACCCACATAGTTCCTTTTATAGTTTATTTAGAAATGCTTCTGCAGTTTCGGGGCTTTCCAGCCCGTACCACTTTGTTGGTGTTGTTGTTTCCGTTTCAGATCGGCCTTGGCTTGCTCTACCACCTGTTGTGTTGGGGACACCGTGACGACTTTGGGTGTCGGAAGCTTGTTCTGTTCCTCTTTTTCTTTTTTCCATGTAGGGTCATACAGTTCTAGACATCGATCTGCACTGTACATCATCTGACTTTTCCCACCACGTTGCACTGGAAAATGAGGTTGAAGTTTACCTTCTGCCTGCAGTTTATAGAAACGGGTCCACTTATCCACGTCGGGTACATATAACTTGTACTGGTCTGACATGTTGCTCCTCTGAAGGTTCTACCTCAAATGACGAGTTTTCCAAAACTATTTTACTTATATACCTTATGACGCATACAGATATGGTACAGGAATGTTTGAATGTGTGTGATACGTATGACCAGGGACCCTTCTCCCAAACACGAATCTCGTCGTGCGAGCTCCCAAAAAAGCATCGTTACCAACATATTACCCTTTACCAGTGTCACTACCATAGGGACACGTCCAGAGACACACTCATGGACGCAGGACATAACTAAGAAAGCAAAACATGTTATTCACGGTTTTATTCACAACATACAACATGAAAACATAGCACACAAGTGTCTGAAATACTTAATGTCTGAACATGTTGTTCACATAGGGACATCTTGGAGAGAGTCTGTAATGTTCCATCACTGGATCGTCTGTCTTCTTCCATCGGTAGACGCGAAGTCCGCAACAGTAACAGGTGATGGCATCGTGGTCTCCCGTGTAGTAGAAACCGGCCTTGGCAAGTTCTTTTGGTTTTTGACGTAATTGTATGGGCCACCGAGCATACGTCAGCAAATGTCTCAATTCGGGACGATGACAAAACAAGTAACGTCTCGAATAGCAGTCTTCCTCACAGGCAGCATCTGTTTCACAGGCAGCATCCGTCTGATCTGTGGGTTCATCCACGAGTTCGCCATCTTCAGTTCCAACCCCAATTTCACGTGTAGCATCCGTTTGATCCGTATAATGAATACTCGTCTTCTTCTCATCTTGTTTGGTAGTCACTCCTTTACATTTGATTGTATGTCTTTCTGAACATTTGCAGACCAAGACGTCGTCCTCGTCGCTACTGCTGCTGCTGCTACTAACACTGCTCGAATATCCCGATGCCATCGTCTTCTTTCAGAATATCTTCAAACTCCAAAAGCAAAAATAGATCTCCTTCACAGAACTTTCGGCAAGCAAATGACGCTACTAACAACACACCCCTTTTTATATCCAAATACGAGCCTATTTTCTTTCAACAAACATGAACGTTGATCTGTAGACTTTTCGGCGAACGAATGAAAATACTAACAAAACAGCTCTTTTTATATGCTGAGGGAGGCACCCTCAGCCCAGTCCAAGGATGCACACCTGCATCAAGGCTATTGTCTCCTACACAAAGGCCATTGTTTCCTTCATGGCCATTTTTCTCCTATACAAAGGCCATTGTGCCAGTGTCTCCTACACAAAGGTCATTGTTTCCTACCAAAGGCCATTGTGTCATTGTTTCCTACACAAAGGCCATTGTTTCCTACCAAGGTCAGACACCTGCACCCACCTATACAAAAAGGCCATTGTTTCCTACCAAGGTCAGACACCTACACCCACCTATACAAAAAGGCCATTGTTTCCTACACAAAGGCCATTGTTTCCTACCGAGACCAGACACCTGCGCCCACCTATACAAAAAGGCCATTGTTTCCTACCGAGGTCAGACACCTGCACCCACCAATTGTTTCCTACACAAATGCCATTGTTTCTTACACAAAGGCCATTGTGCCATTGTCTCCTACACAAAGGCCATTGTTTCCTACCAAGGTCAGACACCTGCACCCACCTATACAAAGGCCATTGTTTCCTACACAAAGACCATTGTTTCCTGCACAAAGGCCATTGTGCCATTGTCTCCTACACAAAGGCCAGTGTTTCCTACCAAGGTCACGTGATCACGGAAAAGTAGGTCATGGCCCCATACAGGCCCCCCTACTACTAGCAGACATATGAACAGTTGTGAATAGTTTTCTTTAAATGTCACGAATGCGTTGTCAAACTATAAAAGTATGTTTATTCACTGCCATTGGTGTTACAATCGTATTTATGTAATGGTTAATAATTTTAAGAAACTTTTTGTATGTTATTATAGACATCGTATGTCTGTTACAACATTCACTTTTTCAGTTTTCTCAACTGTGTCTTTAGAGAGCATGAATTAATTATGCACTTATTTGTCATTGGTGTTACCCGTCATTAGTGTTACCATGCGTACTGAATAACACCAATGACCATTACAATCTAATTAAAATTAGCTTCACTATTACATGTGGAGCTAACAGCAGCCCGTTGGAGCTCATGTCCAGTTGACCTTTCATTCGACCAATCAAAACCTTACTTGCAAAATCATGCCAGTGATTTGAAAAGAATTTGAAAACATTCGGGATTATGCCGAGGGTATACGAAATGATTCGAGTGAATTACGAAGTATGCCGGAAACTAATTTCAATATAAAATTTTATATAATATTCGTTTTAAGACCCGTCATGGTATAGCCATAAATCTTTTTATACTAGTATACCATCCAGAGTTTATTACTGCACTTTCCCCACTGTTTTTTCAATGTTGAAATAGACCAACAAGTTCGCCTATTACTGGTGAGACCAGTAGAGCTAATTTTAATCAGATTGTGACCATTAGTGACACCAATGACAATGTGTTTAATAAGATGCCGTTTTCTTCGCTTTGCATATTTTTGAAGATGATTTGAAAATTAAAGGGACTTGTGCAGCATCATAGTTGCATAATGGCACGTTGGGTAAAATAAATGTTTTGTTGGAATGTAAAGAGTATATCTTCAACGTTCCTAACTGCGTTGTGCTTGGTTCGCGCAATTAACATCCGATTTGTTGTCGTCTGCTTGTCGTTCATTTGAGGTTTTTCTTAAGTTAGTGAAGATTTCCATTAACAATAAAGTTCAGACAAGTAAGTATCTAAATTCAAAACTTTACAAACCCCTAAAACCATTAAGTGTTTTTGTTAATAATTTCAGTTTGGTTTGACGTAAGAAGACAAGTAAAAGTGTTTTGGAAATAAAAAATAAATACTACTTTTGTGTCCAATTTACAAAACAATCGGCTCAGAAATAAATAACATGTAGTAGCCTAAATTTCATAGTAGCCTATGAAAAAAGGCGTTCCCTGTGGAACAGACTAAGAGTCGTTTTTGTTTATTCTTTAAAATTACCGATATTGGGCCCACTTGACTCGTAGAAATTGACTTTAAATGGAAGATGATTAACATTCGGTGCGTGTCACATGATCTCATATGTGCCAGATCAACAAGGCCAAATCATTTAATGTTTGTGACTTTTAAGCCCCCTATTGTTAGAATTTGTTTTCAGTTATTATATATTCGATCTGCAAAATAAAAGGTATGCTACATTTTTGTGACTCGATTGTAGTGCATAGTAGACAAATAATCCATTGGTAACAATTGTAAATAATTGTATAAATTCTGTTAATTAAGAATCAATTAATTAGAAAATTGATATTGTTCAATCTATTCACTGGTATGAACGTAATGCCTATCTGTATTGACATCCAAATTTTAGCAATGGGTGTTGGTAAAACGCGGACCGGACCGGAACGCTGGACAAACTGACTTTTTCCTTTTAAAAAAATATTAAACAAAGTGTTCGTCCACTATGCATAGTTCAGAAATATATATTTTATCATGTAGTTGTTTTTAAAAAATTAATATGTCGCATCGCGCATGCGCGGAAATGTTTTGGGGTTTTTTCCAAATGCTAAACGAAGTTAGAAACTACTAGATCTAACCTTTCCTGTTTAAGAAGTTAGCTTTATCATAAAGAAAAGTTAAAATCATATTGAAAATGTATTACCAAGTTGTAGTCAAATATCAGAAAATTACATTACGTATGTTTTCATTTCCAATAAAGGCTACTGAATTTTTTTTTTTTAAATATTGAAAATCCTGCATTAAAATAGCTTTTTAGTTAAAAGGAAAGAGTTAACTCTTGAATAATGACACAGTTCGTATGATTTATTTCTTGACTAGTGACATAATTTGTTTGATTTGCTGTATAACTAGTGTATGTACTGAAAACATTAGAATGACATCACGTATTTATAAGGCGTCCTCGTTTTCTGAAAATATTTGGAACATTTAACGTAGAGTTTTGCAGCGCTTGCGTAAATGCAAAAGTAGGATTACAACTTTTTACTGTTATTGGGAATACAAGTATACAGTAAAATACATTTTGAGCCTTAATATAAGCACGAAAATAACTACATAAATTAATGAATGAATAAATCTTTAATTTAATATATAAACAAAATTAAAATCCTGTGTCTTAATATAATATATATTTTTAAACGGTCTGACCGGCCATATCTTATCAATGCAGAAACACACAGTTATTCTAATAGGTCTTTAATAGTTGCAGTGGCGTACGCAGCATTTTGTATTTGGGGGGTGGGGGGGGGGGGGGGCACATGGCAGCCAAGTAAACAATGATATCGAGTACGTCACTGACCACCCCTAATTTCCTGGCATGCCCCCACCCCCTGGCTACGCCACTGAATAGTTGTAGGCTGAAGAAAGAAAAAAAAACCAATTAAGAAAATATAATTACATAGTTTTGCTAACAAGTAGTGGTAGTCTCAAGAATACAGTCTCGAATGTCATTGGTGTTACACATTGTCATTGGTGTTACTTTTTTGTCACTGGTATTATGCACGAATATTTTAGCTGTCATTTCTCAAGAAAATTTATTTTTGAAATTTAAATTGTTTGTTTAGGAACGCATACCTTCTACCTTTATGACTTTGATGAAATTTATTTTGAATGACTCCACAGTTTAAAATAATTAAAACTGCCAAAGTGTACAATTTAAGTTACATACAGAATATCCGTGTGAAAATGTACAATTACACCCTTGAATAGTTTTTAATTCTAAAGTTATTCCATATATGTTATTACGGACACCCAAATAAAAGATCAATGTGCTCTTGATCACTATAAACCAATTGGATCACACTGCTGAACTATCCCACCTGTCCGGTACCACCAATGACATAATGAGTGTGTTCGTAGTGTAACGTGTCTGCACGTGCAGGCCGATTACAGTTCTACGTGGCCAGATATAATTTTATTTAGTTTCCAAAAGTTAACAACAAAAATTTATATTTTTAAACTGTTTTATCTTGAATTTGTATTTTGAAAAGTGACGCTTTCTGTAGAATGACCCACATATGGAAAATCCCGGTATGTATATATTTATTAAGTGTTGTGTGAGGGTGTGCATGTGTATATACATTGTCTCCCCACGCCCAACCCCACCCACAAATGAATTTTCTGGATTCGCCACCGATTATGACATGCGAAAGTGGGAGGGACAATGTTGTGATATGACGTTAATTGACATGTAGGCTAAGAGTGTTGTTATGTTGGTCCTCTTACTCTGCATACATTCAAATCTGATATAACATGTTTTTATAAATTTTATATTTATAGGTAAAACGAAACCAGCATAGTATTATATTTTTAATACATTAATTATATAGTGGCCATCTTGAAAAGTGCCCGCGTTTACTGGTACACAATTATTTTTGTTAAATTACTTTAAATTTTAAAATGCTCCCAATAATTTGTGCTGTTTCATCTAAATATTAAAATGCATAAATAAAAAATATAGTTGTTGTCCTGAGGAGGTGTGTGTGTGTGCGTGGGGGGTCTGGATCCATGCCTGCCCAAGAGAGTGCTGTACACCTGTAGGCCACATCCAACACAGGCCAGAGGGAATATATGTTACAGTGTTGCTATTTCAATCTGTAACAGTAGGCCACATCCAACACAGGCCAGAAGGAATATATGTTACAGTGTTGTTATTTCAATCTGTAACAGTAGGCCACATCCAACACATATCCATGCTACGTATCCATGTGTACCGGAGTTCCACGAGTAGTTCCTGTGAAAAACATACCAAAACATTACTGAAAGAAAAAACATTTAGTATTTTCCCTAGCTTGTTTTAGCATGGTGCAGCACCATTCCTCAAGTCTAGCACCATCTTGTGAACAACGGGGGTGAGGGTGTACAGTGAGTAGAAAACTGAAGATCATTTACATTACTTTTGGAGACGGAATAATGGTGTCCTACATGTGTATTTAGAGTCCATAACAAGCTCTTCACATCTGATGTGTGCGACTGCACTTGCACACAACTTAATTCAATCTCAGGAATGTTTTTATAGTCCACCTCAACTTAATTCAATCTCAGGAATGTTTTTATAGTCCACCTCAACTTAATTCAATCTCAGGAACGTTTTTATAGTCCACGTCAACTTAATTCAATCTCAGGAATGTTTTTATAGTTCACGTCAACTTAATTTAATCTCAGGAACGTTTTTATAGTCCACGTCAACTTAATTCAATCTCAGGAATGTTTTTATAGTCCACATCAACTTAATTTAATCTCAAGAATGTTTTTATAGTCCACGTCAACTTAATTTAACCTCAGAAATGTTTTTTATAGTCCACGTCAACTTAATTTAATCTCAGGAATGTTTTTATAGTCCATGTCAACTTAATTCAATCTCAGGAATGTTTTTATAGTCCACGTCAACTTAATTTAATCTCAGGAACGTTTTTATAGTCCACGTCAACGTAATTCAATTTCAATCTCAGGAACGTTTTTATAGACCAAGTCAACTTAATTCAAACTCAGGAATGTTTTTATAGTCCACGTCAACTTAATTCAATCTCAATCTCAGGAATGTTTTTATAGACCAAGTCAACTTAATTCAATCTCAGGAATGTTTTTATAGTCCACGTCAACTTAATTCAATCTCAGGAATATTTTTATAGTCCATCTCAGCTTAATTTAATCTCAGGAATGTTTTTATAGTCCATCTCAACTTAATTTAATCTCAGGAATGTTTTTATAGTCCACGTCAAATATGGTGACAGCGCATTGTTTGGATAGAAGATTCATTCATTTCAACTTATTTTCGTGTTTATATCCAATTAAGGTTCAAGCATGCTGTCCTGGGCACACACCTCAGCTATTTGGGCTGTCTGTCCAGGACTGTTGGTTAGTTGTTAGTTAGTTAGTGGTTAGTGAGAAAGAAGAGGGTGTAGTGGCCTTGCATCTACCCATTGAGCTCTTAAGAACTTGCTATTGGTTGGAGCCGGTACCTACCAGCCTGTAGTCCGAGGGCTTAACCACTGCGCCACCGAGGCCGGTCTTGGGATAGAAGATGGTTTAATCCCAGCCGGCCCCAGTATTTGATACATCTTTGAGTTGTTATTGTCACTGTAAATTGGGATCATTTAAATTTATAATGTTTGTGCTGTTCATTGTCAATGTACATCCTATACTGCACTTGTTTTCTGTATATGCTAATCAGTCGCTCGGACCTTATGTTTGTGCTGTTCATTGTCAATGTACATCCTATACTGCACTTGTTTTCTGTATATGCTAATCAGTCGCTCGGACCTTATGTTTGTGCTGTTCATTGTCAATGTACATCCTATACTGCACTTGTTTTTATGTTTGTGCTGTTCATTGTCAATGTACATCCTATACTGCACTTGTTTTCTGTATATGCTAATCAGTCGCTCTGACCGTATGTTTGTGCTGTTCATTGTCAATGTACATCCTATACTGCACTTGTTTTTATGTTTGTGCTGTTCATTGTCAATGTACATCCTATACTGCACTTGTTTTCTGTATATGCTAATCAGTCGCTCTGACCTTATGTTTGTGCTGTTCATTGTCAATGTACATCCTATACTGCACTTGTTTTTATGTTTGTGCTGTTCATTGTCAATGTACATCCTATACTCCACTTGTTTTCTGTATATGCTAATCAGTCGCTCTGACCTTATGTTTGTGCTGTTCATTGTCAATGTACATCCTATACTGCACTTGTTTTTATGTTTGTGCTGTTCATTGTCAATGTACATCCTATACTGCACTTGTTTTCTGTATATGCTAATCAGTCGCTCTGACCTTATGTTTGTGCTGTTCATTGTCAATGTACATCCTATACTGCACTTGTTTTTATGTTTGTGCTGTTCATTGTCAATGTACATCCTATACTGTACTTGTTTTCTGTATATGCTAATCAGTCGCTCGGACCTTATGTTTGTGCTCTTCATTGTCAATGTACATCCTATACTGCACTTGTTTTTTATGTGTGTGCTGTTCATTGTCAATGTACATCCTATACTGCACTTGTTTTCTGTATATGCTAATCAGTCGCTCTGACCTTATGTTTGTGCTGTTCATTGTCAATGTACATCCTATACTGCACTTGTTTTTATGTTTGTGCTGTTCATTGTCAATGTACATCCTATACTGCACTTGTTTTCTGTATATGCTAATCAGTCGCTCTGACCTTATGTTTGTGCTGTTCATTGTCAATGTACATCCTATACTGCACTTGTTTTTATGTTTGTGCTGTTCATTGTCAATGTACATCCTATACTGCACTTGTTTTCTGTATATGCTAATCAGTCGCTCTGACCTTATGTTTGTGCTGTTCATTGTCAATGTACATCCTATACTGCACTTGTTTTTATGTTTGTGCTGTTCATTGTCAATGTACATCCTATACTGTACTTGTTTTCTGTATATGCTAATCAGTCGCTCGGACCTTATGTTTGTGCTCTTCATTGTCAATGTACATCCTATACTGCACTTGTTTTTATGTGTGTGCTGTTCATTGTCAATGTACATCCTATACTGCACTTGTTTTCTGTATATGCTAATCAGTCGCTCTGACCTTATGTTTGTGCTGTTCATTGTCAATGTACATCCTATACTGCACTTGTTTTTATGTTTGTGCTGTTCATTGTCAATGTACATCCTATACTGCACTTGTTTTCTGTATATGCTAATCAGTCGCTCTGACCTTATGTTTGTGCTGTTCATTGTCAATGTACATCCTATACTGCACTTGTTTTTATGTTTGTGCTGTTCATTGTCAATGTACATCCTATACTGCACTTGTTTTCTGTATATGCTAATCAGTCGCTCTGACCTTATGTTTGTGCTTTTCATTGTCAATGTACATCCTATACTGCACTTGTTTTTATGTTTGTGCTGTTCATTGTCAATGTACATCCTATACTGCACTTGTTTTCTGTATATGCTAATCAGTCGCTCGGACCTTATGTTTGTGCTCTTCATTGTCAATGTACATCCTATACTGCACTTGTTTTTATGTTTGTGCTGTTCATTGTCAATGTACATCCTATACTGCACTTGTTTTCTGTATATGCTAATCAGTCGCTCGGACCTTATGTTTGTGCTGTTCATTGTCAATGTACATCCTATACTGCACTTGTTTTTATGTTTGTGCTGTTCATTGTCAATGTACATCCTATACTGCACTTGTTTTCTGTATATGCTAATCAGTCGCTCTGACCTTATGTTTGTGCTGTTCATTGTCAATGTACATCCTATACTGCACTTGTTTTTATGTTTGTGCTGTTCATTGTCAATGTACATCCTATACTGTACTTGTTTTCTGTATATGCTAATCAGTCGCTGCTGTTCATTGTCAATGACCTTATGTTTGTGCTGTTCATTGTCAATGTACATCCTATAATGTACATCCTTATCACTGCACTATACTGCACTTGTTTTTATGTTTGTGCTGTTCATTTCAATGTACATCCTATACTGCACTTGTTTTCTGTATATGCTAATGTGACCTGTCAATGTACATCATGTTTGTGCTGTTCATTGTCAATGTACATCCTATACTGCACTTGTTTTCTGTATATGCTAATCAGTCGCTCGGACCTTATGTTTGTGCTCTTCATTGTCAATGTACATCCTATACTGCACTTGTTTTCTGTATATGCTAATCAGTCGCTCGGACCTTATGTTTGTGCTCTTCATTGTCATCCTATACTGTACTTGTTTTCTGTATATGCTAATCAGTCGCTCGGACCTTATGTTTGTGCTCTTCATTGTCAATGTACATCCTATACTGCACTTGTTTTCTGTATTTGCTAATCAGTCGCTCGGACCTTATGTTTGTGCTCTTCATTGTCAATGTACATCCTATACTGCACTTGTTTTCTGTATATGCTAATCAGTCGCTCGGACCTTATGTTTGTGCTCTTCATTGTCAATGTACATCCTATACTGCACTTGTTTTCTGTATATGCTAATCAGTCGCTCGGACCTTATGTGGCAAGTGATTTATTACTCGTGTGATATGTGATAAACAGCACACCTCCAATCAAACACAATAGATGAAAATGGTAGAAGCATACTGTTAATCAACATAACTATGTGTATATTATACAGGGGCGTAGGCTGGGGTGGCTGAAGCAAATGGTCAGCTTTCAGTACTAAAACATACAGGTTTATAAATATGAAGTTTTGGGTGGTGCAAAAACAAAATAGAAAAAGGTCCACTTGGTTCATATTCGAACCTGCCCAGGTCCATATCACGCTACGACCCTGTTATACACCACAGATATAATACAACAATGCCTTAATTGCCTTTTGTTAATTAATTAATTGAAAAAACAAGAGAGTTCAATTTGTTCCATTCAGATACATGTAAAACACGAAGTATCCTTGACCATTATTGATCAAAACAAACATTTTAACATTTCATCATTTTAGTTACATCCAAATATATTTGGAGTTCTGCGCAATTAAAGGTCTCACCTACCATAACCGTATTCGGTGCACACTTAAGGGAATCATATGCATTTTAATGTCTCTTTTAAAAAATGAATAATTTAATAACATTTCAAATTTTTGGAACATGCATTGAAATGAACATTCAAAGATGCAAATATAAATTGGGTAAATCGCCATGAAAATCAAACTTGATCTGTATCAGTACATGATAAAGCTATCCAATTAAGGTTCAAGCACGCTGTCCTGGGCACACACCTCAGCTATCTGGGCTGTCTGTCCAGGACAGTGGGTTAGTTGTTAGTTTGTTAGTGGTTAGTAACAGAGAAGAGGGTGTAGTGGCCTTACACCTACTCATTGAGCCCTTAAGAACTCGCTCTGGGTTGAAGCCGGTACCGGGCTGCGAACCCTGTACCTACCAGCCTGTAGTCCGATGGCTTAACCACTGCGCCACTGAGGCTGGTCAAAGTTTAGAAATAAAACCTTGCATAAGCAAGTTTTCTTACCAATTCTTCCACTACAAGGCGGTGTCCAAAGAGACACTCTACCAGGTGCTATAGAACATGGTGGTGTGTGTCCACCAACCTGAAAAATATACTTTAAAATCTATACTTAACTGCATAGCTATCTAAAAAAAATAAAAAAATCTGGGTTTGTTTTTTGTTTTGGTTGAAATTTGGTTTGATGCATATATATTCAATTTCAAATACCAATTTTTAGTTTTCTCCCTAAAATTATTAAAAAGTTAAGAAATAATTCAAAATCATATCTTATTTTAAAATTGAAGCCAGTAACCCAACAGGTTGAGGGTGTATACCACGAAATCAAATCCCATAGACAACAATAGTATTATACATGTATGTGGCAAAAACTCCTACCTGCAGCGTATCAATCAACATATACACCACAAATATAAATACTACCACCCCTCACTATTTTCAGGGCTCGAACAATTGCCGTCGTTGAGATATAAATTGCTGTAGGTAGAGCTCTTCAACAATGGTGAAATGTACACACCTAGTGTACATTATCTGCCAATATTTAACATTTGCACATTTAAAAGATGTCTACAAATAACAAGATAGCCTTTCAGTCAGCTTTATTTTCTGCAAATGTCACTTTTAAAAAAATTGTCATAGGCAGGCTCAAAATTGCCGTCGGTGGACTGTTTCACCCTTTGCAGGATCTTTTTAAAATTGCCGTCGGTGGACTGTTTCACCCTTTGCAGGATCTTTTTAAAACTGCCGTCGGTGGACTGTTTCACCCTTTGCAGGATCTTTTTAAAATTGCCGTCGGTGGACTGTTTCACCCTTTGCAGGATCTTTTTAAAACTGCCGTCGGTGGACTGTTTCACCCTTTGCAGGATCTTTTTAAAATTGCCGTGGGAGACAAATTCTTAAGTTCGAGCCCTGTATTTTTGTGTGCAATTTATAAAACAATGGGCTCAGAAATAAATAACTTGGAGTAAATTTGAAAGTATGAAAAAAGGCGTTCCCTGTGGGACAGATTTCTGTTTGAGCTGTACATTATTTCAAAGCTACTTTTACCTGAGAGCCAAACTGTAAATTGCAAATTTAAAGGAAAGGAATATTTGGTTAACATCACCTGAGCAAATTTTAAACTGATGATATTTGATCTCGGGGAACATTTTGTTCAGTATCGCATTAGAGCTGGGCAGTATACCATATATACCGTTCAGTATCAGTATCATGTCAATTCCGATTTACCGTACTGTGCAAATTTTAAAACACTGAAAGTCCAGGACTGGAAAATGTTTCCCACCATTTAGTAAAGCACTAACAATATATCTGACGAACGCAAAATGAGTTGGGTATAAATCAGATGAGAACCTTGTTTATGGAATTTCATTTTATTTTGTTGAAATTAGCGGGTAAAACTTAACTAGAGTATGCATTTAAAGCCAAGTATACTGAATATACCGCTTAATATCGGTATCGGTATTGTGTCAGTACTGAATACTGTATCGATACTGTATAAATTACCCCCAAAATACTGATATCGGTACCAAACCTCAAATTTCAATACTCCAAGCTCTATATCGCATTGTGATTCTCTATGCAAGTTTCAGAGATTGCTACACAACTATGAATTGACTAGAAATATTGCTAATCAAGATTTTGAAAACAAGATGTTCCCTGGATATCTAAGATGATAACTTTGAAATGTGGTTGATAGAGAGGAAACCCAGTGTCACCACAAAGGCTACTCCTACAGATAAAGCCAAAAAGGATCTTTTATATCCACTTTCCCATGGACAGGACAGTACATACCATGACCTTTGCATCTTGGGTGAGGGCTCTACCACTGAGCGACAGCCAGCAACACCCCTTTTCAATTTCAAGAAAAGCATCTGTACAATAGTTTGTAATTCATCCAAAAATAAGAGTTCACTTCACCCGACAAGAATCACACGACTCGTATATCAAAGGTCGTAGTATGTGCTATCCTGTCTTTGGGATGGTGCATATAAAAGAGCCTTTGCTTCTAATGACAAAATGTATATGTAAGAATTACAAAATTCTAAACGACCTTACTTTGACCAGGGGTCAGATTCATAGGGCTGGGGGGGGGGGGGGGCATGTTATGGGGGGGGGGGGGCATGTTATGCAGTTCAAAGACTTATTACTTGGTGGTCAGCCATGCCAAATATGAAAGTCATCCAGATAACAAATCAAGAGTTAACGGCAATCAGAGAAACTTTAACCAAACAGCTTAACCATTCTTAAACCAAATAAAATGTGCTCATATGTAAACTTTGACCAAACTTTAACCAAATAACAATTGAGTCAGATGGCTGGACAGAAATTGTCATTCTGTTGACTTTCATTATGCATTGCATGTGAGCCAAAAACTGTACCGCACAACCAACCAATGCAATTAAGAATATGTCTATTCGCAAAAAACATACTGTGGAAAAAAATACAGTCACAGCAATAAATGTGCCATAGAGAATTAAAAACTCCACAGCAGTCTCCATGGCACTGACCGGTCTCAGTGGCGTCATGGTTAGACCATCGGTCTACAGGCTGGTAGGTACTGGGTTCGGATCCCAGTCGAGGCATGGGATTTTTAATCCAGATACCGACTCCAAACCCTGAGTGAGTGCTCCGCAAGGCTCAGTGGGTAGGTGTAAACCACTTGCACCAACCAGTGATCTATAACTGGTTCAACAAAGGCCATGTTTTGTGCTATCCTGCCTGTGGGAAGCGCAAATAAAAGATCCCTTGCTGCTAATCGGAAAGAGTAGCCCATGTAGTGGCGACAGCGGGTTTCCTCTCAAAATCTGTGTGGTCCTAAACCATATGTCTGACGCCATATAACCGTAAATAAAATGTGTTGAGTGCGTCGTTAAATAAAACATTTCTTTCTTTGACAACTGCAGCATCACTTGGTCAACCAAAACACCAATATCTACACTATGTTCATCATCCAAAACACCAATACCTACACTATGTTCATCATCTTTGAACGTAGGCGGCTGAAAAAAGAAGACAGTTATATTAGCTGATGTAGTGTATAACTGTAAGCTTAAAAAATAGGCAGTGGTGATGGTAGAAGTAGCTACTGAAAATCACCATCTACCGTCTATTAATGAACACTATGCACCTAGAAGTGTGTCTATGTAGAGTTGATACACCCTGGTTTTTGTTCAATCTGATTCAGGCCCATGACATTTCAAATTTCATGGGAAACACTTTTTCGGTTCCGGAACCCATCAGAAACTGTTTTTAAAAAATCATTATATAATAATATACATTATTTTCATTGAATAGTCGTACTCACTATAATAAGCATGGGAAACGAAATTTTGGTTCCGTGATTTTAACGACATTGTACCGGAGGATAGGACGGACTAAACATCGTTCATTGTAGGCCTATTGTTAGTGCTGTTTTTGATAAATGTTTAGTAATTGACAAAGTAACAATACAGCTACGATTAATCTTAATTACAGATATAGGCCCTACCTCTCTAGTTTTCTGACACATGGTATTTAATTATTTCTGCAGAATCGCCGGCATTCATTTATAGACAGCTTCCGTCATTTTAGTTGATGCATTACAAGGACAAGTCAAAGAAGCGTTAAGCAAAAGGGTTATAAACACAATTTGTGAACTTTGACCATCAATAGAAATAATAAAAAAATACAATGACAAGAAATAGTGTACAGATTTGATTTCAGCGATGAATTAGGAAATTCGTGTAATTTGTCAGAATTATTTTGATCGGTAACATTGTATTGTCGTTAACTATAAAACTTCTCTCTTTTTTTTCATTACAGCGTTAGTTCAAAGTAATTTAGTGTTGCTTCAAATAATCACTTGTGATTAACGCAAATTTTTAAACAAACTAGATAGCAAAATATTTTTTTTTTAACCCATTTTAGTTGCACTAGTTGTTAATTTAAAAACACCATTTAAGAAATTAAGTACCGATAGAAGACTCGAGATGGACCAGAATGTAATATTAACAATGTTAACATCGTGCATCCGAAGTGTAAATATCGCATTTTTAAAATAATAAATACTTACTGAAAACGAAGTCAATCGATGAGATAAAAATATTGTCAGATTCCTTGTGCAAATTTAATTTTTCAAGAAAAAACCCCCAAAACATTGACATGATTTAGGTTGGGTACTATTTACATTATTATTATTTGTTTTAAATTATCGTCAACTAAAATGTGTCTTTACGAATCTTGTCGAAACATTCCGTAAATTTTCGTGTGTTTGTCATATTATTTTGTTTGTTCATATATTAATAGACCACAATACGTTACTAATTGCCAGAATTCAAAGCATATATTGCATTCAAAACAATCTGTTTTAAAAGTTTCATAAAAATATGTCAAAACAGCTCAGTTACAATTTGTTTTAAAATTTAAACATAATATACTGATGAAAAGAAAAAAGGAACACATGACATTTTTGATAAAATGTAGTAGTGTAGTTAGGTCTGTATAAGATACATAGCGAATACTACATGAGCTGTCATTAGATACCATTTATCTTACGAGTTGTTTTAAAACGTAACTAATGAGGGAAAGCGAGTTGTATACGTTTTTAAACGAGTTGTAAGGTAAATGGTATCTAACGGACATGAATGTAGTATTCTATTTCTTACATATCTTCAGAAAACAGTTTTAAAATAAATTTAAATGCCTTTTCCAACTAAAATCTGTGTGCGTCACAGACAAGTCAATTTCCGGTTAATTTGTACGTCACATCTAATTATCGATTTCTACTGTGCTTTTCCATTGGGTGGTATGGCATTGGTGACCTGATCATCGCCTAGATGCAGCCAGTCATATGTCTGTAAAATATTATCGCACATACATGTATATGTGTTAACAAGTATGTGTTGTCAGAAATAACGAATAACCAACAGGTGTGTAAGAAAAACAGAGCTGCCAACCCCTAGCCACAAGTGAGAGTAGCATTCATGACAAGCTGAGCGTAGGTATATACACGGCCTTCGTATATATATAGTCACATCGTATATAAACACCGTCTAGTTCAGAGTATTCTTTAAAAATGTAACAATTCCTATCCCAAGTCAGCTGTTATGTCATATTTTGCATAATAATGAATTTGACAAGGTGGGAAATGAAGGTGTTCATGATCCAGATGTTTAGAGTTTTTCGCGTACGACTAACGATAAATTTACCTATAGATGCAAAGGCCTAACTAGTCGGGATTGTCGACGTTTAACATGCTTCTGTTACTAAAATAAATTAATGTATAAGCTTATTATCATTCAGTACATGTTTTTATTATGTCTAATAACTTATTTTCATTGTTGTTGTTTTTTCTATTTACCCTACGTCGTAGAGGACGGTCAAGCGTTCTCGTTACACGAGCTTGGTGAATCGTTTTGACACTGCGGTTATTCGGGGAATGCCCGTCACGTGACTCAAAATAATACGTCACACATCTGCTCTCCAAATAGCCGTTATTTTTCTCAGAATTATGGACCGTACCCATAATTCAATTATTTTTATAAAATATCAATAATAAGTGTGATATGGTGGTTATGTAGATGATTCAATAAAGTACTTTTAGGTACAAATCAAATGTATATATTGTCATATAATACCTTGTTGGGTCAATAATTAGGTCAACCATCTGTGAGAGAGCGCGTTTAACGAGGCCACTCACGTGGACATATAGATCGGACTTCAAACTTTTAGACGTTCGTTCATAATTTTATGTCGAAATTACTTTCTTTTTTTAATATTATTAAATAGTCCGATTCTATCTTCTATCTCTTATTTATGTTTGGACTGCCCTTCTAAAATGCTCCAAATTATATAAATATTCGTCCCAGGGTTGAAAATTAGCAGTCGCCCGGTCGCTAACGGCGACCTTTATTGGCTAAGGGACCGGCCTCGGTGGCGTGGTTGGGCCATCGGTCTACAGGCTGGTAGGTACTGGGTTCGGATCCCAGTCGAGGCATGGGATTTTTAATCCAGATACCGACTCCAAACCCTGAGTGAGTGCTCCGCAAGTCTCAATGGGTAGGTGTAAACCACTTGCACCGACCAGTGATCTATAACTGGTTCAACAAAGGCCATGGTTTGTGCTATCCTGCCTGTGGGAAGCGCAAATAAAAGATCCCTTGCTGCTAATCGGAAGAGTAGCCCTGTAGTGGCGACAGCGGGTTTCCTCTCAAAATCTGTATGGTCCTTAACCATATGTCTGACGCCATATAACCGTAAATAAAATGTGTTGAGTGCGTCGTTAAATAAAACATTTCTTTCTTTCTTTATTGGCTAAGGGCGACTAAGAATTTGAAAAGCGTAGTCCGTTGGGCGACCATCGATTTTAGGGTCTGGCAAGTAAGGTACCAGTTGAAAAAGAAAGACATTAAAACTGAATCGAATGTGACAAAATGCACCACGTCTGTGTTGGCGCGAACTACATATATAGCAGCACAAGGCATAGCACATTCTAGGGGCAGGACGTAGCCCAGTGTTACAGCGCTCGCTCGATGCGCAGACGGTGTGAGATCGACCCCCATCGGTGGCCCCATTGCGCTATTTCTCGTTCCAGCCAGTGCACCACGACTGGTATATCAAAGGCCGTGGTATGTACTAGCTTGTCTGTGGGTTGGTGCATGCATATAAAAGATCCCTTGCTGCTAATCGGAAAGAGTAGCCCATGAAGTGGTGACAGCGGGTTTCCTCTCTCAATATCTGTATGGTCCTTAACCATATGTCTGACGCCATATAACCGTAAATAAAATGTGTTGAGTGCGTCGTTAAATAAAACATTTCTTTCTTTAGAACATGCTATGTATGTGACAACGCCAGACTCCGCTTTTGTGGCTTTAGGCTGGGTCTTTCTAAAAATAGAGCTCAAAACGTACTGAAGACAATACATGTATTTTTAAAATCTGAAAGTCGTCGGCTTATTGATAGCACTAAAACAGTTAATTTCCGGCTAGGTCAAAGTTCGAGGTGCACGAACTTTTGATAGAGAAATTAACACCACAAGTCCTGTGATTGGTTATAAATGTGAGTGTGTTGGTTGTAAAAAAAAATACCACTGTGTAAAGTAGCCTTGTGCTTGGAACATGTATGGGGTACATGTAAAAAAAACAGGACTTAAATTTTGTGCGAAACTAGGGGTGTTGTAAAAACATCTGGTTATACCGAATATGAGCCATGAAAGGTACCATTTTCTGCAGTTAATACTTTGAGGTAGGCGTTGTAGTACTGATATTTATGGGACATAGTTTGGTTGATATATTGCATATAGTGTTTTTAAACACAAACGTTGACATGGTCGCCTATGGGATTTTAATTGGTATAGGCCAACCTATTGGAATGGACTAGATACGCCATAATTATTTAGTAAAGCTATTATTTGACAGTTGTTATTCAATGTTATAGTAAAAAGGAAAATTAGCTTCTGGGACAAAATTAAAATCTATGTTGCAGTTTTAATTCACACTAACGTGAGCGCATGCACACATTAGTAATAACAATGACATTTCTCATTACTACAGGGTTTATTCCAAAGGTCAGTTAATTTATTGTCGTTGTCGGTATTGTTTCAAGTTTAAGCAATCTGCATGAAATAAGAACAGATTAGATCAAAAGTGACACCAATACTTACATGACGACATAACCGTCCAAATAGTACTGTATTAAACAATAAAGTACGTGTTTATGCTATGTAATATAATAACTAAGTAGGGCCTACATCGTATATTTTGGTAAAATGTTTTTTGTTGTTTGTTTTTTTACAGATTTATTTATCTTTCGATATTTATTTTATTAGTAGCCTAGTAGTGTAGCATTTAGGCCTACACTATCCAAATTAAACGTACACGGGTGCGTGCTTCATCTAGGAAGACCGCCACTCCCGAGGAAATCCTGGAGATTTTACCCCCGTGCATCGCTACAAAGTTTGTTTCATCTCTCTTGCATCACCACAAAGAGGACTGCCACCCCAGATTAGGTTGCATACTACAGCACGCGCAATTGTACCTTTATTATTTTTGTACTGCATTATTGTTTTACTTCATAAACAATACAAGTCAAGCTGCATGTCTTAGCAGTTCTAACATTTTGTCTTCATCAAACAGGCGGGCGAATTTTAGTCACTGGACCCCTCCCCTCTGTATCCGCCAGTGAAGAGTGCGTGAACAAAAACCGGTCCAACAGGTATACCCGGGGGAAAAAAAACTCCTAAAAGTTCTTGTTCCAAAAATTATATGACTGTTTTAACAATGTAAGGTGTTAATTGTTACTTGACAGGTATGCGCATGTGATTCACCAAGTACAAAGTGATGAGGTTCAGAAGGGAAACATTTGGCATAGTCCATTTGTTACTAAAGGTGTGGAACTAGCATTTTATTACTTCATAGACGTCCCAGTACCAAAATCTATAAAGGTGCAAGTATCTTATTTACCACACGTTTAGAATTGGTTTGTTTGTTTGCCAGTTTCTAACTTTAGTGTGTGGTTAAAACAAGCGACAATTGACGGTTACTTATCTACACCCTGTACATTGTTTGGTTGGACCCGAGGTAGAAGACAGCGTTGTTTCTTTGAAAGGGCTTTGGACGACCAGTCAGGCATGATTGGTTGACAAAATGTTACGTCATAAAATCGGACACGGAAGGTATCAAGAATTGCTGTCAACAAACTAGATCGATTTATATAAGTAAGTAAGTTTAATTTTAAGCAGTTTTAAAGTTTGTTCATAATTTGTAGTCCAGTGTGCTCATTAAAGTGATTCTCCCTTAAAACTGCTGGTGCGATTTTTGACTACATAAATTAGTATCGGGACGGATTAACGTTTTACTGGAGGGGTAGTATGTTATGAGGTGCATATGACATCGTATGGTTGATCGATGGAAACTTTAAAATCCCACGTGACCACAAACGTATCAGCAGTATTCAGTAAAGGATGTGTGGGTGGGGTGGGGTGGGGTATTGAGGGGTTGTAATGTTAACTGTTCCAGTTATAATTTTTTGTTTGATGTAGAGGGGGGTAATAGGTAACAAATATATCTATCATCCACAAAGTTGCTAGTGATATTGGATTTTTTTTCTGCACTGGTTGGTGACATCATTCATTATTTTGTATAACACATACTGATAACACACATGTGTGATAACAATTTAACAACTGGTAGTTCCTAGGTGACGACCAGGTCGCCACTTCTATACTATCCAATGAAAAACAAAAAAAAGGAGCACAATTGAAATTGATTACTCTGACATACAAGTGAACCTGAAATTCTCTTGTCTGTGAAAGAAATAAATGTTTTATTTAATGATGCACTCAACATATCTTATTTACAGAGTGTGTCGTTAAATAAAACATCTCCTTTCTTCCATTTTATTTACGGTTATATGTTTAGATCATTAGCAAGGGATCTTTTATATACACCATCCCAAAGACAGGATAGTACATACCACAGCCTTTGTACCACCAGTTGTGGAGGACTGACTGGAACGAGAAATAGCCCAGTGGGCCCACCGATGGGGATAGAGGCAGGGTGAGACGTGGTTATGTGCTCACCTGATGCACGGTCGGTCTAGGATTGATCCCTGGTGCTGGCCCATTGGGCTATTTCACATTCTGTGTATATAAAAGATCCCTTGCTACAAATGGTGCATGACTGGGACATGAAAGGCTGTGTTATTTGCTAACCTATCTGTGGGATGGTGCATATATAAAATATCCCTTGCTGTTGGTGGAAAAATGTAGCAGGTTTCCTTTCTATATCTACAGTGTTAGAATACCAAATATTTAACACCCAATAGCCGATGATTAAACAATCAATATGCTCTAGTGGTGTCATTAAACAAAATAAACTTCAACTTTTTAGCTTTTCTAAAAGTAAATTGTAGTTACAAATATATATTACAGACTGAGTAAGTTAAGTTTTGAAGGCATTAATTATGCACATGAACTATTATGACTGAGTCCACTGGAGGATTTAGTATTCAAACTGTGGGAGAGATGCAGTGGGAGCACTTCCAAGTAAAATATATTTATGATGTTTTGTGCTGGTAGTATATATGTATATGTATATGTATATGTATATGTATGTATACATATACATATACATATACATATACAAACAGCAAATAAAACAACCTGAAACAAGATGCATACCCTTGAGTTCACATTTAAATACATGTGCGGCACAAAAAGATATTAAATTCACCATTTTCCCATTTTATCACATAGATACCAATGATGAAATGAAAAGAAAGACAAAGGAAATGTATTTTATTAGAAAGTTTTGTCCACTTCTTAATGATCTTCGTTAGATAAAAGCAACAATGACGTAATTAAATCAATCCCCTTCTACTACAGTAACGTCATAATATGTATGACGTCATATTTAGCAGTTATTTAGTTCCTTTCTGAAGATAAGTACAGACTGAAACATGTAAAAGGATCATTATTTCTTTAAATTGTTTTTTTAAAATACATATATACTGTACACTTGTTTTCTTTTATCATTATTTCTATATATATATATATATATATATATATATATATATATATATATATATGTATATATAGTCAAGCCTGTCTTAAGCAGTTACACAAGGGAGTAGATAAAAGTGGCCACTTAAGACAGGTGGCCGCTGATTACAGGTTGCGACATAAAGTCTAAAACATTTGTTGTTGTTTCTTGTTTTAGCATCTGTACTGCTAACTAACGGATGTGTGCTTCACAGTTTTCTATAAATAAACATTTGACATGTCGCCTCCTTCAGGAAAAAAATGCAACTGGGATGTATTAAATTAACTGTTCTCAACAAATTTGTTTTCTCTTCCCATTTAATTATTTAATTTCTACTTCCTGCGGTGTATTGTCCTCATAAGTGAATCTACAAATGTCAAGCATAGCCTGCTCAGAGGCAATTAGATGCATTCCATAGTAATACTTTCTTAATTGATGCACAGTAGAGATGTCAGGACTGAATGGGTACTAGTATTTCTGAAAGTGTGAAGATCGGTTATTTGCTGCACCTTATCTCTGTTGTTAAATATCCCTTTTATATAATAGAGAACATTTACTGTGGCCGCTTAATACAGGTATTTTAGCAATTTGGGATCCGATTTGGGTGGCTGCTGGCTGCGTTAGACAGGTGACCGCTTATTACAGGTGCATTTACGTTATAAATCATTTGGGATTAAGGCAGGTGACCACTGAATACAGGTGACCACTAGGACAGGTTTGACTGTAGGTAGATAGATAGATAGTTAGTTAGTTAGTTAGTTAGTTATATGTACCTGTAACAGTGAATTTTTTTGATTTCTGTCGACCGTTTAGCTTAAACATCCAGGTCATCATCATGGATCAGCCAATCACATGTTTTTAAATTAAACACCAACATGTGGGATATAACTTTGTGATACCAAAACTCGCACTGTGTTTGCTCCAATGGGGTGTGTGACAATAAGACAGGTGGTTGCTTATTACAGGTTGCAAGTTGGAGCAGATTTGTGTATACTATTGCTCATTGCAATTTAAGTATTTTACTTTGAAAAATTGTGTGTAGTAGCTGATAAATGACAGGAATGAAGGAAGGAAATGTTTTATTTTATGACGCACTCAACACATTTTATTTACAGTTACATGGCGTCGTTAAATCAAACATTTCCTTCCTTCAATTTTATTTATGGTTATATGGCATCAGACATATCGTTAAGGACCACACAGATATAGAGAGAGGAAACTTTCTGTCGCCACTTTATGGGCTACACTTTTTGATGAATCGCAGCAAGGGATCTTTTATATGCACCATCCCACAGACAGGATAGTACATACCATGGCCTTTGTTACAGCAGTTGTGGGGCACTGGCTGGAATGACAAATAAGTCAATGTGAATCAAATCTAGATCGATCGTGCATCAGAAAAGCGTTGTACCGTCCGAGCATGCGTTGTACCGTCCGAGCATGCGCTGTACCGTCCGAGCATGCGCTGTACCGTCCGAGCATGCGCTGTACCGTCCGAGCAAGCGCTGTACCACTGAGCTGCATCCCGCTCCTAAATGACAGGAGTCAAAATATATCTAAAATAATATCCGAAATGAGTGATTTTACCAAATGGACTAGTAAAACAAATCTTGCCGTATTCCATCATGAATGGTCTCACCAGTAGATCTAACAGCATTGCGTGGAACCCCATGTCCAGATGACATTTCATCTATAAATAACAATTTAAATATCGACCAATTACACTTCGCCTTTTATAGCGTTATTCGGGAGCATACAAATTCTAAAAATATCGGACGAGACTACTTATCCAATAGGCAAACTTGTTGGTCTATTTCAACATTGAAAAAAAAGGGGAAAAAGTGCAGTAATAAACTCTGGATTGTATACTAGTATAAACAGATTTTATGGCTATACCATCACAGGTATTTTTTCCGTTTGGAAACAAATTTTATATAAAATTTTATGTTGAAATTAGTTTCTGGCATACTTCGTAATTCACCCGAATCATTTCGTATACCCTCGGCATAATCCCAAATGTGGAGCTAATTTTAATTAGATTGATACAACAGAAACACAGAATCTACATGAGCTGCAGCAGTATTCTGGCTCAACAAAAGCTCGGATCGTTTGGCCTGATGCAATCACATACAGTAAGTTTAAAAAGTCTTCTTGAACGAGAGTAGAGGGTTTGTTTTTGTTTAATAACACCACTAGAGCACATTGATGTATTAATCATCGGCTAATGGATGTTAAATATTCAGTAATTTTGATATATAGTCTTAGAGAGGAAACCATGTTACATTTTTCCATTAGTAGCGAGCAATCTTTTATATGCACCATCCTATGGATACATCACAGGCTTTGATATATACCAGTTGTGGTGCACTGGTTGGAATGAGAAATAGCCCAATGGGCCCACGGACAGGGATCGATCCCAAACTGACCGCACATCTTGCCCAGATTGGGGCGGGTCGTAGCTCAGTGGTACAGCACTCGCTCGATGCGCAGTCGGTCTGGGATCAATCCCCATTGGTGGGCCCATTGGGCTATTTCTCGTTTCAACCAGTGCACCACGACGTATATCAAAGGCCGTGGTATGTCCTACCCTGTCTGTGGGATGGTGCATATAAAAGATCCCTTGCTGCTAATCGAAAAGAGTAGCCCATGAAGTGGTGACAGCGGGTTTCCTCTCTCAATATCTGTGTGATCCATAACCATATGTCTGACGCCATATAACCGTAAATAAAATGCGTTGAGTGCGTCGTTAAATAAAACATTTCTTTCTTTCTTTTTTCTCGGCCAGATTGAGAGTAAAATGCTGTGTTCTGAATCTAATGAATCTGCTGGTCTTTATTTATAGTGTGTGTGCCTTAATTAAATATGCCAGCCCCTTTAAAATTGAATGAGCCCCTTTGGATTTGGCAAATAAGAGGGAAAAGCTATTTGGTCAAGACCGATCATGCAGTGTGTATTGGAAGGTGTGTTTGTGTGTGTGTGTGTGTATTTGTGTGTGTGTGTGTATTTGTGTGTGTGTGTGTAAGAGTAAATGAGTGTGTGTCTGTTTATGTCTGTGTGTCTGTGTGTGTGTCTGTGTGTTTGTGTATGTGTCTGTGTGTATGTGTGTGTGTCTGTATGTGTGTGTGTGTGTGTGTGTGCATGTACATCCGTGTGTGTGTGTCTATGTATGTGGGTGCATGCGTGTGTGTGTGCATGCGTGTGTGTGTGCATGCGTGCATGCATGCATGCATGTGTGTTACAGCCAGAATGCAGGGCAACAAGGCAAGCTTTAACAAGTAATATATTTTAATACAACAGCACCAATTCGGAGGTAAATAATTGAAAAATATCATGTTTTTGTAATAAAACAACTTTTAAGGGTCACGTTCATATTACTACAGCAAAATAAGGCATGGCTAGTTTGGCCGCTGTTTAATTTTTGGGGCATTGGAGAATATGGCAGTTTGCCACATGGCCACCATTAACTCCAAGCCCTGGTCCCACCCACCCTTACACCTTAGTGGCTAAGAGTCTATGATTCTAGTTCCAATTATGTAGATGGGTAGATATACATACTATTGCAGATTGCACTGCTTTGAACAGGTTTTGTAATACACTATTCAATTATTACTGTAAGCATCTTTAGTGGGATAGCACATTTCTCAGACAGGTTAGTGTTTTTTCATTGCACTATTCCTTTGGGACAGTAGCAAATGTTGGGCTTTTTATTTTTGCCCCTGAATGATTGAAAAAGTTCATATGTTCGTTTGTATATAAGAGCCATCCATCAAGTGTTGATTAATAATTCATAGATTGTTGTCAGGAGAATAGTCTGGATCTGTTACTCGGTCCATGGTGCATGGCTTGTAAGATGATGACATTTAGAAGCCGGTTAAATCATCTGGGATGAGTTGTCACTTCTGATTTGTAAATACTATTGTTACCGTGTTCCAGGCTTTTACCCAAAGTCTTCATCCTACGTGGGGTGGGACATAGCCCAGCGGTACAGCGCTCGCTTGATGTGCAGTCTGTTTAGGATCGATCCCCGTCAGTGGGCCTGATTTGTAAATACTAAATACTATTGTTACTGTGTTCCAGGCTTTTACCCAAGGTATTCATCCTACGTAGGGTGCAGGACATAGCCCAGCGGTACAGCGCTCGCTTGATGTGCAGTCTGTTTAGGATTGATCCCTGTCAGTGGGCCTGATTTGTAAATACTAAATACTATTGTTACTGTGTTCCAGGCATTTACCCAAGGTATTCATCCTACATGGGGGTCGGGAAGTAGCTCAGTGGTACAGCGCTCTCCTGATGTGCGATCAAGGATCGATCCCAGTCAGTGTGCCCATTGGGCTATTTCTCATTCCAGCTAATGCTCTACAACTGGTGTAACAAAGGCTGGGGTATGTACTATCCTGTCTGTGGGATGGTGCATATGACAGATTTCCTCTCTCAAAATCTGTGTGGTCCTTAACCATATGTCCGACACCATATAACTGTAGATAAAATGTGTTGAGTACATCATTAAATAAAACATTTCCTTCCTTCATCCTGCATGAAGGGCAGGATGTATTCCAGTGGTAAAGCGCTCGCATGATCGATCCCCATCAGTGGGCCCATTTGGGCTATTTCTCGCTCCAGCCAGTGTACCACTATGACTGTTACATCAAAGGCTGTGGTATGTGCTATCCGGTCTTTGGGATGGTGCATATAAAAGATTTCTCACTACTAAAAGAAAAATTGAGCGTGTTTTACCAAATGTTTGACATCCAATAGCCGATGTTTAATAAATCAAGGTGCTCTAGTGGTGTCATTAAACAGAACAAACTTTAACTCTTTTTTTTGTACAATACAGTGATTGGCTTAATACATGGACTACAGGGTGTATATGTGGGTTCAATGTTAGCTAATGTCATTAATTAATATAGAAAATTGTTGTCGCACCAAGTACACTACACTATATGATTACTTTTATATAGATGGGGTCTGGACGTAGCCCAGTGGTACAGTGCTCTCTTGATGGATGGTCAGTCTAGGGTCAATCCCCATCGGTGGCCTATTGGGCTATTTATTGTTCCAGCCAGTGCACCACGACTGGTATGTCATAGGCCATGGTACGTACTATCCTGTCTGTGGGATGGTGCATATAAAAGATCCCTTGCTGCTAATTGAAAAGAGTAGCTCATGAAGTGGGCTAACTTCATAGAAAGCTGTAACTGGAATGGTAGTCTTAGAGAGGAAACTCACTACATGTTTCATTAATAGCAAGGGATATTTTATATGCACCATCCCACAGACAGGATAGCACATACCACGGCCTTTGATGTACCAATCATGTGGCACTGGCTGGAATGAGAAATAGCCCAATGAGCCCACTGACGGGGATCGCTCCCAAACTGACTGTGCATCAAGCGAGCACTTTACTGCTGTGGTTGCAAAACAAGGCGTCGCATGCGACATTTACTACCCTCATTTCTGACGTCTGTTTTCGTCACAGTTGCTCAGACTCCAGTTCATATTTTCTTGGTTCTTGTCTGAATGTATAGCTCGGCTTCTATGGGTTAATTTCTTCAGGAAAACTTTTGAGTTTCCCACGAATACAGCGTCCATTACTGCTCATTGCCTTTGTTTTTAAAATATATTTTGTTCTGATTCATGAGCACACTAGACCCAGTGAGTTTACGCGATTGCGGAAAACGGACAGAATTCCGATTGTGAAACGGAATTTACATTTGGAAATGGAATTACGATTTTCTGCGAAGTTAAAAAAATTAATTTACTATTTTACTATTGCCACACGCTGTAAAACTGACGCTTGACTACTGGCAAACGCTAGACTGGATTATGCGCTTCATGGTAAACCAAATGGTCACAGTGGGAACCAATCAAATACTTCGCGAACGTTAGCAAAACGTCTGCTGGCTGAACTTGGGGCGGGTTTACTGTTTAGTCTGTTGCGCCTGCGCAGATGGGACATGTTTTTTTCCAGGAGTAAGTTTAGCCAGTAGTTTGTCGCTAATGCTTGTCTTGGAAGACAGCTTTTTATGCAACACATTAAACCGAATGACCATTTCGGGAACCACCAGTCAATATATGTTTGCAAACGTTTAGCAAAAAATGGCTGGCTGAATGTTGCAATGTTACTTCATTTCCGCTGTTTCATGCGCATTGTTCAATTTGCAGACGACGTTAGACTGTCAAAGAGATGATAAAATAAATGTTTACGTTTTGTGCACTTAATTGTTGGACAATCATGCTTTATGTAGTTATTATAATTGTAGCCTTTGCTCCTGATGTGATTTTTCGCTACTAATATGTAGGCCTACTTTGATTTAATGACAAATATCGATGCATGTCGATGCCAGTCAATTCTCGGACCCTTTAATTTGTCACAACTTGTGTTAGTTCAATTGTTAATTACATATTGTAGTCTGAAACGGAAATTAAATGGAATTTACAAAAACATGAAACGGAAAATAGCTTTTTTTTAAACGGAAAACCACTGAGTCATACTTGTTCTATTCTTGGGGCCAACAATTTCACCAAGTGGACTACATTGCACACTTCTGTGGTAACAGACTCCAAGCCATAGAGCACCCCCCCCCCCCCCCCCCCCCCCCCCCACAAAACCAATCAGGAAGTTAATTCAGTGAACAGGAGAACAGGATATTAGCTAACACGTTTGTAGTTTTCTACGAATACGATGTGAATGTAGTTCATTGATTATAACAGAAATGCAACCTTGTATTTTTTATCCCACTACCAGGGGCGAGACGTAGCCCAGTGGTAAAGTGCTTCCTTGATGCACGATCGGTTTGGGATCGATCCCTGTCAGTGGGTCCATTGGGCTGTTTCTCGTTCCAGCCAATGCACCACGACTGGTACATCAAAGGCTGTTGTATGTGATGTCCTGTCTATGGGATGGTGCACAAAAGATTCCTTGGTGCATGCTAATCAAAAAGAGTAGCCCACAAAGTTGCGACAGCGGGTTTCCTCCCTCAATATCTGTGTGGTTCTTAACCATATGTCCGACGTCATATAACTGTAAATAAAATGTGTTGAGTGTGTCGTTAAATAAAACATTTCCTTCCCACCCCACAGAAACGACAAGAGACAAAATGGCCGCATTTTAATCTAGATTGTCAGGTCTTCATCAAATGATGCCAGACGTAATTCATTTAGTGTCGGACAATGGTCAGACAAATTAGAAGTACGTATTACTCTGCCCTAACTCCTGGATGATGTATACGGGATGTTTCCATCTCCTGCTATCTCATACCTTGGTTCCACTGCAGGAAATTACAACCTGCAAGTTACAAGACCAATCGGGAAGTTAATTCACTGAACAGGAGGACAGGATATTAGCTAACACATTTGTAGTTTTCTACGAATACATATGATGTGATGTAGTTTATTGATTATAACAGAAATGCAACCTCGTTTTTTATCCCACTACCAGGGGCGAGATGTAGCCCAGTGGTAAAGTGCTCTCTTGATGTGTGATCGGTCTCGGATCGATCCCCGTCAGTAGACCCATTGGGCTGTTTCTCATTCCAGCCAGTGCACCACGACTAGTACATCAATGGCTGTAGTATGTGCTATCCTGTCTATGGGATGGTGCACATAAAAGATCCCTTGCTGCTAATTGAAAAGGATGTGGTATGTGCTATCCTGTATGTTAGACGGTGCATATAAAAGATCCCTTGCTATTAATCGGAAAGAGTTGTCCATGAAGTGGTGACAGCGGGTTTCCTCCCTCAATATCTGTATGGTCCTTAAACATATGTCTGACACCATATAACTGTAAATAAAATGTGTTGAGTACATCGTTAAATAAACCATTTCCTTCTTATCCCACTACCAGGGAACATTTTGTTCAGTATCTCGTCACGATTTGCTACGTAAGTTGCAGATAACGCTGAATCATTTTTAAACATTAAACAGGAGTTGCTAATCAATTCTCACTTGACTAGAAATATCACTACTCAAGAAGACAGAGTTGGAGGAAACTTAACAGACAGGGTCGAAACAAATTTATATTAAAGGGACATTCCTGAGTTTGCTGCATTGTAAGATGTTTCCGGCAAATAAAATATTTCTACGATTAAACTTACATATTAAATATATTTTATTGTTTAGAATATCAGTGTCTGTATATTCAATGTGTTTCTGGTCGTATTAATATTTGTAAGAAGCCCAAATTGGATTTTGTCTTCAAATAATTTCATACATACGAAAAAATTATATTTTAGGAAATAAAATGAAATTTAACCTAGTACAAATATTAGAATGATCGGAAACACGTTTAATATACAGCCGCTAATATATTATGCAGAAAAATATATTTGATATGAACTACAATCGTTAAAAAGTCTCTTAGTCGATAACATCTTAAAAATTGCAGCAAACTCTGGCATGTCCCTTTAAGATGTTGACAATGATAGGCAGAGGGTGATAAAAAAGAATAAGTTTGTTTTGTTTAATGACACCACTAGAGAACATTGATTTATTAATCATCGGCTTTTGGATGTCAAATATATGGTCATTTTTGACACAGTCATAGAGAGGAAACCGGCTACATTTTTCTATTAGCAGCAAGGGATCTTTTATATGCACGATCCCACAGACAGGATAGCACATACCACGGCCTTTGATATACCAGTCGTGCACTGGCTGAAACGAGAAATAGTCCAATGGGCCCACCAACGTGGATCGATCCTAGACCACATCAGGGCTTTACATCCTGCCCCACAGAGGGAGATAGATGAGAAAGCTGAATGAAAGTGTGAGCCGGTCTTGACGGGATTTGAACCACTGTCGTCATCTTGATTGTCCAGCAGCTTATCCACTGGATCACGGAGCTCACATTACAGCAATAATTAGATATATATATAAAATATCAGGTTACTACATTTTGTTATTGTGGTTATTTGGCGAGGTTTAGATAACGGTGAAATAGGTGAGCTTCAGTGAGCCTGTTATACTGTTATCGAACCGAGCCAAATAACTACGATATCAAAACGTAGTAACCTGATATTTTGTTTATCATGCAATCTCTTTCAAGTTATATTTTTGTAATGTGTTTCAGTCAAAAGCGGTATAGAAACTATTAGTTTTATCGTGTAGTAACTACTTCTGGAGGTCGGACAATAGCAAGTGCCCAAAGCATCTTGGGAATGGCATAGCCAGCCTAAAAGTTATGTGTTTCCAAATTTTAAATAACAAACTTTGATTATATTTCTCTTGTGTCACATTACAATTTTTGTACTTTTTTCTGTGAAAATAAACTCAAGTTTGACCTGAAGAAGATCTACATCACTGGCTGCTAGTGACTGTCACATCGGACGCTGTTCCCAATGTCTACATTCTTTGCAGGAAGCTACTTGCATTTTTGTTTAAAAATGGTTAATTAAAAATGTTTAATTAAAAATGCTGGCTAGTTCCGAATGGGAGCGAATAATGGAGAATTGAAAAATAAGAGGCAATTTGACTTTACAGGAAGTGTAAATGTTATATTTATTTATGCAGTTCAACAATTATTTGCTGTAAATGGATGTTTGAAAAATGAGAAAACGATCTACCTGAAAATTGAGAAAACATTCGTCATGCGCACAATTCATTTCCTAGTGACATGATAACACTTCCTAGTGATACGATAACACTTTGAATTATCAGGTAGGGGTTATCAGGTCAGTAGGAAGCATGGCTGCAGTTATCGATTATTAACGAACATTGGTCACCGTGACTCTACTGATGTGACGATTGATTATAAACATCTATAATCAAAGTGTTTCTCCACATTTAAATGTTGGAATTGACAGGGTTCATAGCAATCTTTAAATTCTTTAAAACTCTTTGAATTGTAATAAAAGTCTTTAAAGTCTTTAAATTCTCACAAATCATAGCCAAAGCTATGATGACAACTTCTACAGGAAGGAAATGGTTTATTTAACACGACACACTCAACACCTTTTATTTACGGTTATATGGCGTCGGAAACTTTTACAGATGCATGCATTTGATATTTTCCAGTTACAAGGTTTAACCTGTCATGATGCATGTAAAAAAAAAAAAAAATTGCCATGGACAAGAATGTAAACAAACTGATTTGCTATTTTTATCGCATTCTGTTGTCTTTGACTGCTGTGTAAAAGTCTTTGAAAATGGAACCAGTAGGTAAAAGTATTTGAAAGTCTTTCAATTTGTTTGGTTGTTAAGGCTATGAACCCTGATTGATGTAAACGTGTTGAGGTTGTGGTTGAGGTTGTGGTTATTTTTATGGGTTTGTAAAAAAAAAAAAAGATCTTAAATAGTTATTAAAGGTAAATTAGCAATTAGGGTCAGTCCAGGTGGTGAAGACAACAATGGGTGTATGGTGATTATAAGTCAATATTAATCGATCGTGTAATCAAAAATTGATCGATTGAACAATAAACTGCTCATCTCAAATTGTACAATGTATTGTGCTTTTTCCTCACAGCTCTACACTTTTTTTTCGTATATATAATTGAATAAGTTTTATTTTTAAGATAATCATGTTCATATACATATAACTAATACCTCTGTTTGACACTCAATTGCCAATGTGTGTTTTTGTACTGGGATGTTGTTCGTTCATTCATTCATTCATTCATTCATTCATTCATCCATATGCATCCATATTCATCCATATCCATCCATCCATCTATATTCATCCATCAATGTTGGGCCATCCTTCCATCTATCCATCCATCCATCTATATCCATCCATCAATGTCGGTCCATCCTTCCATCTATCTATCCATCCATCCATCTATATCCATCCATCAATGTCGGTCCATCCTTCCATCCATCCATCCATCCATCCATCTAAATCCATCCATCAATGTCGGTCCATCCTTCCATCCATCCATCCATCCATCCATCTATATCCATCCATCAATGTCGGTCCACTATCCACTTTTAACTTCTTTTTTTTCTTCTATTTTTTCTTTGTTATGGCTACTTTTCCTGTAAAACTTCTATAACAAAACAAAAATATTTATATTGACATATATGAATTATTATTGTAGCACTTTTAAGATTCTTTAAAAAAAAAAATTCTTACATTCCTGTAAAACATAATAAGCATACAAAACAAAACAAAGATATCCACACTGACATATATGACATAAGTAAATTGGCAAAATAAATATATATATTTTTATATGCTTATGGGTGTTAACTTTAAGCTGTAGTAAAAACTTAGTTTAACAGATCATTTTGAAATTTCCACACCCATGGACCAAATACCATAGAATGGCCACTATATGAATTATTATTATGGCACTATAATATTGGAGGTTTTTTTTGTTTTTGTTATGGCTACATTTAACATGTTTTATTGATTATTTTCAAAGCTATGAGAATCGAAACACCTGGCGCACGGTCAGGTGTGTAGTGTATGTATGACCGATTACAGGCGGGTTGCACACCGGTATTATAATTACTGTTGCAGTGACAGTTGCGTGATACAGATATATTTCACAGTCACACACGGAGCTCTTAAGTATAGATCTGTTTTCATAGTAACATGAGTTTTCTGTATAACCAAAGACATAACAAATGACGTTTATGGATGGATACTCTGTAGATTAACAAATACGAAGATTATGTTTAATGCAATACTGTTAACTTTCTTCACCAAGTTACAGTGTATGCCACAACAAACGGTACTTATGGATGTATATTCTATAGCTTACCAAAATGGAAGATAATGTTTAAAGTAATGAGTTACAATTTATGACAACAAATGGTTTCCATCAACTTTCATTCTGCAATAATGGATGTATAATGTATGACACCACAAACAAGACATTTTTTGTGACAATTTGCTGATAAAACAGGATGTGTAATATGGAAGGTATTTAATTTAAAAATATAGCTTTCTTCAATGAGTTATGCTTTATGACACAACAAATGGCACGTATGTTTTCATCAGCTTTCGTTCTGGAATTTAATGGATTTATAGTGTATGACATCACAAATGACATGTTTTAACTACAACTTTCCTAAGGAATATAGCTTTCTTATGGAGTTAGGTTTATGACACAACAAATGGCACGTACGTTTTCATCAACTTTAATTCTGGAATTTAATGGATCTATAGTGTATGACATCACAAATGACATGTTTTAACTACGACTTTCTTATAAAACTGGATGTATTCTGTGGAAGATACTTATTGTAAGAATAGCTTACTTATTGAGTTATAGTTTATGATACAACAAATGGCACGTATGTTTTTTTCATCAACTTTCATTCTGGAATGGTGGATGTATAATGTATGACACCACAAAAAACAACACAAGTTTTTAGCAACAATTTTCTTATAAAACGGGATGTGTGCTATATAGCATGGCAAATGGAAGATAAATTTATAGGAATAACTTTCCTTATTGAGCTATAGTTCATGACACAACAAATAGCACATCCATGTACACTGTATGCTTTTATCAACTTTCATTCTGGAGTTCTGGATGTGAAAAGTATGATGTCACAAATGATTTTTTTTTTTAGCTTAATTGTCTAATGAAACTGGATATATATATATATATATATTGTACAGCATGACAAATGGAAGATAAGAATAGCTTACTTATTGAGTTATAGTTTATGACAACAAATGACACGTGTTTTCATCAACTTTGATTCTGGAATAATGGATATATGTGTATATAGTATACGATCAACACAATGTTTTTAGCTACACTTTTCGTATAAAACTGGATGTCGTATGCCGTTAGAATGACAGACGGAAGATACAGTAATAGGAATAGCTTTCTTTATTGAGTTATAAAAATTAAAAAATTAAAAAATTGTTTTAAAACTTAGCTCAAAATCCCAACGTATCGTTTAAAAACTTTAAACTTCCTCCGTGTAATGAATTCATACTGGGGTGTCGTTAAACATCTATTCTATTCTATCCCGTGGAATGAATTCATACTGGGGTGTCGTTAAACATCTATTCTATTCTATCCCGTGGAATGAAATAACACAAGTGAAGTAACTTACTGAGTTATAGTACAAGCCATAACAAACAACACCTGACATTTTATCTACAACTTTTCTATAAATCTGGATGTACAGATAACAGGGGAAATAATTGTTTTAGGAATTCCTTATTGAGTTGTAGTTTATGACACAACAAATGGCATAACTTTGTTCTGTGCTACGTTTTTCAAGACCCGGTTGTATACACCATGTACCGTACATCTTTATAACTCGGATATATATTTCTAGTAATAACATTCCTCCAGAACAGTTTTAGTTCATGACACGAAACAATGAACATGTTTTTTTTTTTCAACCTTTCTTCTTAAGTAATGGATGTACTAATGATATCTTTTGCTCTGGGTGTATAATATGACACTACACATGGCGCATGTTTTTAATTAGATTGCCTTTGGAATGATGACAGACACATGGAAAATTATTAAATTGCCATTGGAATGATGGATGTTCAACATGACAAAAACCATCTGTTTTTATTAATGTTTCTTCTGGAGGTATATATATATACCTGTGTGGTGTGATCATTAAGTGGAATATGTGCTGCAGCAGTGTGTAGCTTCTGCTGTGGGTGTATAGTGCATGACACGACAAATGTTTGTTTCTTAACACTGACTTTCCTACAGGATTAGCAGAACAACATGGTGAACAACTTTGAAAAAGAAACACAAGGTAAATTGTTTTTAAAGAATGCTACTATTCTTGTAATGAAGGAAATGGTTTATTTAACAACTCACTCAACACATTTTATTTTACGGTTATATGGCGTCAGACATATGGTTAAGGACCACTCAGATATTGAGAGAGGAAATCCGCTGTCGCCACTTCATGGGCTACTCTTTTTCGATTAGCAGCAAGACATCTTTTATATGCACCATCCCACAGACGGGATAGTACATAGCCCAGCCTTTGATTTACCAATTGTGGAGCATTAGCTAGAATGAGAAATAGTACATACCACAGCCTTTGTTACACTAGGTGTGGAGCACTGGCTGGAACGAGAAATAGCCCGATGGGCGCACCGACAGGAATCGATCCTAGATCGATCGCACATCAAGCTAGTGCTTTACTACTGAGCTACGTCTCGTCTCATTCTTGTAATGAGGACGTAGTCCAGTGGTTAATCCCTCGCCTGATGCATGGTTCGTTTAGGATCGATCCCTGGTCGGTGGGCCCATTTGGCTATTTCTTCCTTTAGCCAGTGCACCACGACTGGTACAATATACCAACGGCTGTGGTATGTGCTATCCTGTATGTGGGATAATGTGTATAAAAGATCCTGGCTACTAATGAAAAATAATGTAGCGGGTTTCCTTTCTAAGACAATATGTCAAATATTACCAAATGTTTGACATCCAAAAGCTGATGATTGATAATCTGTGTTCTCTAGTGGTGTCGTTAAACAAAACAAACTAACTATTCTTGTAATGTGTACATGTATGTCTTTAATGTTTAGTATTAAATCTAATATTAGTCCCTTACCAGTTGAATCGGAGAGGACTATATAAGTTTCATCCCCATTCTGTCTGCCCTGCCCTGCCCTGCCTTGCCCTGCCCTGTCCTGCCCTGTCCTGCGCAGTCTGACACGCCTGCGATTAGCAACTAGTATTAACATTACAGAATTGATATCTATAGCATATGATTAAAAAAAAATCATTGTGCTCTAGTGGTATTGTTAAACAAAAGAAACAGACAAAATTTTATTCACAACTAGCGTAGTAATGTTTGTATTTCATACCAAGTTGTAATGTGGGATTGAATGTCTGTAGTGTTGAATGTGCTGCCTGTATGTTCCCAGTCAACTTGTGACAATATCAATTGATTTTTGATGCAGTCATTATTTCTTGTTGCTATCTGTGTGATCCTTTATTTCTTTCCATCAGTATATTTCAACTTATAATCAGTTTGCACCAACCGATCAACTTTTGATTAGACAATTGGCTAGGAGTATATGTAGATCAGAAGCATTTTAATTATAAGAAAGATGCACTTATTGTGTTCACCGAGATAAACCATACAATTTACTAATTTTTTTAATTTATTTAAAAAAAAATTGTTTTTTAAATCAGACTTTCTCTCCTTTGAATTCCATCTCATTTCTTCCTGATCTGGCAACTCCTCCTATCTTTCAACTTCTTTCGCTGTCCACGTCCACATCCCAGTCCTTGTCTCTCCAACCATGGTGGGTGCTTGTCTCTTGTGGCTGTGTGCCACACACCTGCAATTCCCCATCAGCGTTTAGTTGTGTGTTTAGTCTGACCTCTTCGGGGAATTTTCAGTAGTTACTTCTGGCAATATTAAGAGGCACTTGTGACCACCTACTATACACCCCTATTACTGGCGGTCATTAGTTAGTGCCGTGGGTCAGACCAGCTTTATTAGCGGCAGAGGACAATTTACTAATTTAAATTTTAATAACTGTTTATTATCGTTTTCTCTTTATGTTCCATACACATGAACAAAAAACCAAACCAATTGTGTCATTTAAACTGGAGAAACAATTACATTTCATTTCAACTTATTTTCATGCTTATATCCAATTAAGGTTCAAGCACACTATCCTGGGCACACACCTCAGCGATCTGGGCTATCTGTCCAGGGGCCTAATTCACTAAACTCTCACAACTTTGTGATCTCGCAGTGCAATGCTAAAATATGCTTTGTTTTCTAGCAGAGCCTAAGAGAGCTTTGTGAATTAGGCCCCAGGAAAGTGAGTTAGTTGTTAATTGTTAGTGGTTAGTGAGAGAGAAGAGAGTGTAGTGGCCTTACATCTACACATTGAGCCCTTAAAACTCGCTCTGGGTGGGAGCCGGCACCAGGCTGCGAACCCAGTACCTACCAGTCTTGTGATGATTGATTATAAGCATCTTTAATCAATTGTGTGGGAAAATGTTAACTGTAATTGTTCCACCGGTCTTGGTGGTGTTGTGGTTAAGCCATCAGAGTCCTTATGCTTCCTTCCATCATCACATCGGTAGAGCTAAACAGATCAATTATCGATTATAATCTATCAGTGGGTACATCAATGGATACTAAATACTTCCTTCCATCATCACATCGGTAGAGCTAAACAGATCAATTATCGATTATAATCTATCAGTGGGTACATAAATGGATACTAAATACTTCCTTACTTTGTTCCTTCCCAACTGCCAATGTTTTATGTGTGCTGGGGTGTTGTTAAACTTTGATTGATTGATTCACTCAATGTGGTGTGGCCCCACATCCAAAACTATAGGGATATTCACTTAAAGAATATTTGATATTGTTAAAACTGAAAATTATATTCACGTTTCTTTTGGTGTCCCATTATAAAATCTCACTTGAGGCAGATTGTACAGATTGTGTCAGTATAATATATGTATGCCCTAGGAGAAATAAGACTTTATTTCATTTTATTTTACTTTTGTGCTTATTGATATGAGAGAGAGAGAGAGAGAGAGAGAGAGAGAGAGAGAGAGAGAGAGAGAGAGAGAGAGAGAGAGAGAGAGAGAGAGAGAGAGAGAGAGAGAGAGAGAGAGAGAGATGTGTGCTGAGGGGGTGTTGAGAGAGAGACAGAGAGACAGACAGACAGACAGACAGACAGACAGACAGACAGACAGACAGACAGACAGACAGACAGACAGACAGACAGACAGACAGACAGACAGACAGACAGACAGACAGGGAGAGAGAGAGAGAGAATATGAGAAAGAGAGAATGAGAGAAAGACAGACACGCAGACATACAGGGAGGGTGAGAGAGAATGAGAGACAGAGAGAGAGACACACACACACAGACAGACAGACAGACAGACAGAGAGAATGAGAGAGACAGACATACAGGGAGGGAGGGAGAGAGTGAGAATGAGGGGGAGGGAGAGAGATGGAGAGAGGGAGAGAAAGATTAGACAGACAAACAGATGTCAGTATATTTTTTGGTATCCCTCTATATTCTATTCTTTTTCTTTGAGAACCTGGCAGCAGCTACTGCAGGCTCTAATCTTGCTGGCGAAATTAGCATTTTTTCCGTTGAAAGTCGGCTCAAGTCGCAGTTATTACCAGTAGTTCGTTTGTTTGTGCATTTCATTCGTTCGTTCGTTCGTTCGTTCGTTCGTTCGTTCATTCTCCATTATAATAAAATCTCGGTGACGATATCGAACATCACTGTTTAAGGGGAGCTATTGCTCATGCTCCCCAATACTCCAATGAGACTAATTCAAGAAGAGGCGGGATGTAGCCCATGGGTCTGTGATGCGTAAGTTAAATAATTTTTAGTCGAAAAAGATGTTAAAATTTGCTTAAAACCTGGTTTTGGAGGATATGTAAGAAATAGAATAATATACTTGTGTCCGTTAGATACCATTTATTTCACAACTCGCTTATTAGATACATTTTAAAGCAGCTCATTGTTAGATAAATGGTATGTAACGGCCATGTAATTATTCTCTATATACAGAAATGTATTTCAAGTTATTATAATGTAATTACAGCTTAATTGGTTTTGAGGTGAAATGTTTTGAGGTTAGCGTGTCTGTATCCTCGAAGAATCGTGGAACGTCCTATTAACAGGAAAATGGCTACAAAGCACATGCATTGTAATTGCATGATCAATTTGATTATTTTATCTATTACCATATTCAATTAACTACAAATATCAATTAATAAAATGTTTATAACCTTACAAGTGTATTCCGTCGATAGATAAAACACATGCCACAGTTGCATGTATACATTCCAAGGCCTGGATCGAAAGCGTCCTATATAGGTAAGATGGGCTTCCATAATTCGTTTTTGTTGAAAGAATACATATGTCACCCAAAGATGAAAGCAGATGTTACAGCGACAGGATTCTTTCACTGTTGACAAGTGATGATTATTTAGATGCAGGTAGGTATTAATATAGAATATGATTTTAATGAAAATGAAAACATGCATGCGGCAAGCTTGCAAAATTACTGACTACCTTACGCGAGCTAAATGTTAGCTTGCAAATAGCTTGCATTGCTTGTACTACCTTGTAACAACCTTGTAACTACCTTGCGACAACCTAGCCACAAGCATGCATTTTTGTTTGGGGATACTATACTATTTGAAATAACAATCGTGTATAATGCATTTTGTATAAAAATAACTTTTTACCTGTTTTTCCTCTTTTTGTTTTCTTTATCGGTAGCAAGTACTTCCTGGTTCAGAATTATTGTGTTGTCAAAGTTCACGCGCACGCAGATTCGTAATAAACAAGCCATACTTAAAATAGGACACTTTTTGACTTAGGACGTCTTTTGATCTTTAGCGATACTTAATTTGAGCTTACTTATTTTGGACTCGCCCTAATTCACTAAACTCTTGCAACTTTGCGATATCGCAATGCAATGCTAAAAAACTTCCAAAGAGGATGCTTTGTTGTTTAACAGAGCCTAAGAGACCTTTGTGAAGTAGGCCCCTGCTTACTAAGCTAAGTTAGGGGAGCAATTAATCGCTCCCCACAGTTGTTTTCTATGTCAAGGTCTGTGATAATAGTCCGAGAGCTAGGTGGATTTTATTTACCCACCCTCTAAGTCTTTGTTAATTAACCTGTATTAAGCAGCCACTAGTTGTAAAGAGACTATATTTTACTACTTTCTCAAGTTTTTGCTTAACACAGGTTTAATTGTACAGTGAAACCCCCCTAAACCGGACACAGAGGTATCCTGTTTAGAGAGGTTCTCTTTTGTACTGATACATGTATTTAAAAGGGGACCTTGAAAAATGTCCGGTATTGAGAGAACTTCGGTTTAAAGAGTGTCCGGTATTGAGAGAACTTCGGTTTAAAGAGTGTCCGGTTTTGAGAGAACTTCAGTTTAAAGAGTGTCCGGTATTGAGAGAACTTCGGTTTAAAGAGTGTCCAGTATTGAGAGAACTTCGGTTTAAAGAGTGTCCGGTATTGAGAGAACTTCGGTTTAAAGAGTGTCCGGTTTTGAGAGAACTTCGGTTTAAAGAGAGTTTCCTTTTTTAGAGTGTCCGGTTTTGAGAGAACTTCGGTTTAAAGAGTGTCCGGTTTTGAGAGAACTTCGGTTTAAAGAGTGTCCGGTTTTGAGAGAACTTCGGTTTAACGAGTGTCCGGTTTTGAGAGAACTTCGGTTTAAAGAGTGTCCGGTTTTGAGAGAACTTTGGCTTAAAGAGTGTCCGGTTTTGAGAGAACTTCGGTTTAAAGAGTGTCCGGTTTTGAGAGAACTTCGGTTTAAAGAGTGTCCGGTTTTGAGAGAACTTCGGTTTAAAGAGTGTCCGGTTTTGAGAGAACTTCGGTTTAAAGAGTGTCCGGTTTTGAGAGAACTTCGGTTTAAAGAGTGTCCGGTATGGAGAGAACTTCGGTTTAAAGAGTGTCCGGTATTGAGAGAACTTCGGTTTAAAGAGTGTCTGGTTTTGAGAGAACTTCGGTTTCCGGGATTGAGAGAACTTTGGTTTGAAGAGTGTCCGGTTTTGAGAGGTTTCACTGTATCACTTTTTATAAAAAATCAGCTGAAATATAAACTGTAAGGGGTTATCCATGAAGTATATATATACACAAAATCTGAAATTAAAACCCCCCAACTTTCTTCATATGTACACCTTTTGTACATTTGATCACTAGCCTCCACATTAAAGAAAGAAAGAAAGAAATGTTTTATTTAACAACACATTCAACACATTTTATTTACGGTTATATGGCGTCAGACATATGACTAAGGACCACACAGATTTTGAGAGGAAACCCGCTGTCGCCACTACAAGGGCTACTCTTTCCGATTAGCAGCAAGGGATCTTTTATTTGCGCTTCCCACAGGCAGGATAGCACAAACCATGGCCTTTGTTGAACCAGTTATGGATCACTGGTCGGTGCAAGTGGTTTACACCTACCCACTGAGCCTTGCGGAGCACTCACTCAGGGTTTGGAGTCGGTATCTGGATTAAAAATCCCATGCCTCGACTGGGATCTGAACCCAGTACCTACCAGCCTATAGACCGATGACCTAAGCACGACGCCACCAAGGCCGGTCCTCCCCATTAAAGACATATACGTCTGTCTTTCATGCTAAAAAGTAAATCGGATACAATTACGATCTTCGATTGCATACATTTTACACCAATTAAAAATAATTAAATTGGCATAAGTACTCCAGGTTATCTCCCATTTGTTACTAGCATCGATTTCCGTTAGTGGGCCCATTGAGCTATTTCTCGTTCCAGCCAGTGCTCCACAACTGGTGTAACAAAGGTTGTGGTATGTACTATCCTGTCTGTGGGATGGTGCATATGAAAGATCCCTTGCTGCTAATCGAAAAGAGTAGCCCATGAAGTGGTGACAGCGGGTTTCCTCTCTCAATATCTGTGTGATCCGTAACCATATGTCCGACGCCATATAAATAAAATGTGTTTCCTCTCTCAATATGTGTATGGCCCTTAACTATATGTCCGACGCCAAATAACCGTAAATAAAATGTGTTGAGTGCGTCGTTAAATAAAACATTTCCTTCCTTCCCGTTTGTTACATATCCCGTTTGTTACACATCCCGTTTGTTACACATCCCGTTTGTTACACATCCCGTTTGTTACACATCCCGTTTGTTACACATCCCGTTTGTTACACATCCCGTTTGTTACACATCCCGTTTGTTACACATCCCGTTTGTTACACATCCCGTTTGTTACACATCCCGTTTGTTACACATCCCGTTTGTTACACATCCCGTTTGTTACACATCCCGTTTGTTACACATCCCGTTTGTTACACATCCCGTTTGTTACACATCCCGTTTGTTACACACCTGCATATTCCCAGTTCGTACACAGTCAGCTTAGGGACTGATTAAATAAATCCCTCTAACGTTAGTGGAACAGTCTAGTCCCATTCAACTGTTCAATTCAATTCAACTTTATTCCATCAAACCAATCACACTGGCACATAACACATGTATGCATTTGTAAATTTATATGCATACTGTAAATCGGGGAAAATAAACGTGTGTTTAAACTAAAAATTCCAAGCGCATGTGAAACGTAATAAGCCAGTACTCACGAATCGGAAATGAAACACTTAATAATGTGAAAATAACACGGACAAGCTAACATAGTTGTCAAGGTTTTTTTTGTTGTCTTCTACTATTAATTTATGACTAGAACTTCAATCAGTGGCGACTTAGTGAATATATGTTCTGTTATTGTGTCTTAATTGTGTCTTAATTGTGAATACAAGGTGAGTCTATTATTGCATACTAGGAAGAAGGTATATGAATAGCAGTTCACTGAACCATGACCTATGTTGTTATACAGTGTGTAAGAAATGGGACGTGTAAGACTTGGGAAGATACTGTACTCCATCATTGACCCCCCCCCCCCTTCCCCGTACACTCCTTCATACATTCTTTGTAATGATTGTTTGAAAAGAAATTGTCATTATGTTCATGCTGTTCCAAATGTGGAATATTTACATGAAATAAATTATCTGATCTTATTTTATCTTAATGTCCGAACCCTCCCCCACCCCCTGGGTCTAGGATCATTCAACAGTGACAGGCAGGACGTACATGTAGCCTAGTGGTAAAGTGCACGACTGATGTGCGGTCAGTTTGGGATCGATCCCCGCCGGTGTGCCCACTGAGCTATTTCTTGAGCCAGCCAGTGTACCATGACTATGTCAAGATTAACAAATGTTTGACATCCAATAACTGATGATTAATAAATCAATGTGCTCTAGTGGTGTCATTAAACAAATATTTGACATCCAATAGCTGATGATTAATAAATCAATGTGCTCTAGTGGTGTCATTAAACAAATATTTGACATCCAATAGCTGATGATTAATAAATCAATGTGCTCTAGTGATGTCATTAAACAAATATTTGACATCCAATAGCTGATGATTAATAAATCAATGTGCTCTAGTGGTGTCATTAAACAAATATTTGACATCCAATAGCTGATGATTAATAAATCAATGTGCTCTAGTGGTCATTAAACAAATATTTGTCTGATGATTAATAAATCAATGTGCTCTAGTGGTGTCATTAAACAAATATTTGACATCCAATAGCTGATGATTAATAAATCAATGTGCTCTAGTGGTGTCGTTAAACAAATATTTGACATCCAATAGCTGATGATTAATAAATCAATGTGCTCTAGTGGTGTCGTTAAACAAATATTTGACATCCAATAGCTGATGATTAATAAATCAATGTGCTCTAGTGGTGTCATTAAACAAAACAAACAAACATATGGAATATCTTATCTTATTTTATCTTAATGTCCGAATCCCCTAGCCCCTCTGGGCATACTTACTTTACGGATGGCTACCAAAAGAAATAAACTAAAGCTTTGATAATTGTACCACAGCCATTTAACAGTGCAGCCATGAAGTCCACACATTTAACCTTCCTTTGTAGAGAACTCCGTCTAATGGCCTTTGTGCGGCACTGAGCCGTATTAACGCAGTGGTAAATTATTAGCCATATAATAATTACCCTCGTCGCACAATGCACTCCATGTATGCAGAGTCGGCTTTGTCTACGGCCGACTGTTTACCTTTCTTAATTCACACAGGCACACACTGGAAGTAACTGTTACTGCAGCATAGTGGAAATTCCTGTTGCTGCAAAACTCGTAGTGAAAAACCAATATAAGCTGTCATGCTCGGTTGTGTCTGGATATCATATTGAAGTATTTCTGTCACAATTTCTGTCTCTGGATGTAAAAAGAGAAGCAATATATATATTCTGTCATGCAAGGTCTATGACTAGAAATCATATTGAAGTATTTCTGTCACACAGTGTCTGTCTCTGGATGTAAAAAGAGAAGCAATATATATATATGCTGTCGTGCAAGGTCTATGACTAGAAATCAGCAGTGTTTATGTCACACAAGTTCTGTCTCTGGATATAAAAGTAAAAACAATATATGATGTTGTGCAAGCTCTGTGTCTGGAAATTATATTGAAAGCAGTATTTTTGTGATGTCTCTGGATATAATAGTAAAAACAATATATGATGTCGTGTAAGCTATGTGTCTGGAAATTACATGTGTATTGAAAGCAGTATTTTTGTGACACAAGTTGTGTCTCTGGATGTTATAGTAAAAGCAGTATATGCTGGTGTGCAGGCTTCGTGACTGAAAATCAGGAAGCAGTATTTTTGTCAAACATGATATTGCTCTGGATGAAAAAGTAAAAACGTGTGCAGTCATGCAAGGTCTGTGATTTAAAATCATATTGAAAGTAGTATTTTTGTCACACAAGTTCTGTCTTCGGTTGTCACAAGCAATATATATACTGTTGTGCAAGGTCTGTGAAATCCTACAAATCATACTGAAAGCAGTGGTTTTTGACAAAAGTTCTGTCTTCGGTTGTCACAAGCAATATATATACTGTCGTGCAAGGTCTGTGAAGTCCTACAAATCATATTGAAAGCAGTGTTTTTTGACAAAAGTTCTGTCTTCGGTTGTCACAAGCAATATATATACTGTCGTGCAAGGTCTGTGAAATCCTACAAATCATATTGAAAGCAGTGGTTTTTGACACAAGTTCTGTCTCTGAATATAAAAGGAAAAGCTATATATATGCAAGGACCATTTCTAGACTAGGAAATCATATTGAAAGCAGTGTTTTTGTGACACCAGATAGATCTCTCTCTTTGGATGTCAATAGCAAAAAAACACAACCAAAAACCAAAAAAATTACCATAGTTTGACACCCAATAGCTGATGTATTTTTCATGCTGGAGTGTGGTTAAACATTCATTCATTCAGTCAATCATAGTAAAAGCAATATTTGTTGTCGTGCAAGGTGTGTAACAAGAAATCACATTGAAAACAATATCTTTGTGACACAAGTTCTGTCTCTGGAATTAAAAGGAAGAACAATATATATGCAAGGAATGTTTCTATAGACTAGGAAATCATATTGAAAGCAGTGTTTAAGTTCTACATGTATCTCCGGATGTCGTAGTAAAAACAGTATATGCTATCGTACAAGGTTGTCCCTAGAAATGATATTGAAAGCAGTATTTAAGTTCTGTCTCTGGATGTCATAGTATCCGGTAAAAGCAATATATGCTATCGTGTACGGTTGTCTCTAGAAATCGTATTGAAAGCAGTATTTAGAATTTATGTCACACAAAATCTGTTGCTGGATGTCATACTAGAAAGCAATATGCTGTCCCAAGTATGTGATTTGTTGGTGATGACAAGATGTGTAAAAACACTGTTTCATTATTTGTGAAGAGGCTGGAAGGCTGGATGGTTGAGTTAACATGCTCCGTGTTTGTTTTCATTAAAACTCAGAGCAGATCGGCTGCTAGGTGAGGGCTGTCGCTTGGAAATCGGTGTGAGTGGAATGCAAGTGATCTGTTGCTCGTTAGTATTCACGATGTTCTGATGGAAAGTGTTTCTTTGTGAAAAAGGTAATTACGTGAATTGGTTTTTCCTTGCATACAATTTAGGAATTGTGATTTTGGAAACCTATGTAATTTAGATTTAGATTCAGATACAGGTGGAATTTAACTATATATTTTACTTTATGACTTCCTGAGGGAATTAAACTGCTAAAAGGTAATAGCACAACTATTTCCGTTGAAATTAAGTTTGGGGATTGCAGGATTTATAGAATTTTTTATAAAATCCACTTGCCATGGAAGGAAGGAAGGAAATGTTTTATTTAACGATGCACTCAACACATTTTATTTACGGTTATATGGCGTCGGACATATGGTTAAGGACCACACAGAGGAAACCTGTTGTCGCCACTTCATGGGCTACTCTTTTCTATTAGCAGCAAGGGATCTTTTATATGCACCATCCCATAGACAGGATAGCACATCCACGGCCTTTGATGTACCAGTCGTGGTGCACTGGCTGGAGCGAAAAATAGCCCACTGACGGGGATCGATCCCAAACCGACCGTGCATCAAGAGAGCGCTTTTACCACCAGGCTACATCTCACCCCCCCCCCCACTAGCCATGGGATTAGTGATTTTTTTTTTTTTACTAGCCACAATTAAAAATTCACTAGCCTTTCTTTAAGTTAATACAATTTTACTAAATAATAGTACTAATCAGATAATTATTTCACCTAAAGAGGGAGATAGAGCTTAAAAATGTTAACATTTGGGGATTGGCAGGGTGTTCATATTTACAAAATAGACGTAACTGCAACATTTGACCCAAAATATTTCACTAGCTGTCGGGCATGGCAATAGTAGTTATTTACTAGCCCAACATTGAATATCACTAGCCATGGGAGAGAGGCTACCATAATCAATATATGATACCTAAATACATAAAGTACAAAGATAAGTATCATACATTGACTTAAGTACATTTATGAATATAGAGCCTGGGGATTGTGATTTGGGAAACCTGTTTGAGTTAGATACAGACATGCATGTAGTTGGAATAGTCACATTTTAGTTGAACGTAACATATACAATGTACAAACATTCATATTGTAAACATAACATGTACAAACATGTATGTTGTGAACATAAAATATAAAAATGTATATTGTGAACGTAACATATACAAACATGTATATTGTGAACATAACATGTACAAACATATATATTGTGAACATAACATGTACAAACATGTATATTGTGAACATAACATACAAACATGTATATTGTGAACATAACATACAAACATGTATATTGTGAACATAACATGTACAAACATGTATATTGTGAACATAACATACAAACATGTATATTGTGAGGGAAACTCATAAAACATACATGTAATTGAACAAACATGTATATTGTGAACATAACATGTACAAATATGTATATTGTGAACATAACATGTATATTGTGAGGGAAACTCATAAAACATACATGTAATTGAACAAACATGTATATTGTGAACATAACATGTACAAATATGTATATTGTGAACATAACATACAAACATGTATATTGTGAACATAACATGTACAAACATGTATATTGTGAACATAACATGTACAAACATGTATATTGTGAACATAACATACAAACATGTATATTGTGAACATAACATGTACAAACATGTATATTGTGAACATAACATACAAACATGTATATTGTGAGGGAAACTCATAAAACATACATGTAATTGAACAAACATGTATATTGTGAACATAACATGTACAAATATGTATATTGTGAACATAACATGTATATTGTGAGGGAAACTCATAAAACATACATGTAATTGAACAAACATGTATATTGTGAACATAACATGTACAAATATGTATATTGTGAACATAACATACAAACATGTATATTGTGAACATAACATGTACAAATATGTATATTGTGAACATAACATACAAACATGTATATTGTGAACATAACATGTATATTGTGAGGGAAACTCATAAAACATACATGTAATTGAACAAACATGTATATTGTGAACATAACATGTACAAATATGTATATTGTGAACATAACATACAAACATGTATATTGTGAACATAACATACAAACATGTATATTGTGAGGGAAACTCATAAAACATACATGTAATTGAACAAACATGTATATTGTGAACATAACATGTACAAATATGTATATTGTGAACATAACATACAAACATGTATATTGTGAACATAACATGTATATTGTGAGGGAAACTCATAAAACATACATGTAATTGAACAAACATGTATATTGTGAACATAACATGTACAAACATGTATATTGTGAACATAACATACAAACATGTATATTGTGAGGGAAACTCATAAAACATACATGTAATTGAACAAACATGTATATTGTGAACATAACATGTACAAATATGTATATTGTGAACATAACATACAAACATGTATATTGTGAACATAACATGTATATTGTGAGGGAAACTCATAAAACATACATGTAATTGAACAAACATGTATATTGTGAACATAACATGTACAAACATGTATATTGTGAACATAACATACAAACATGTATATTGTGAACATAACATGTACAAACATGTATATTGTGAACATAACATACAAACATGTATATTGTGAGGGAAACTCATAAAACATACATGTAATTGAACAAACATGTATATTGTGAACATAACATGTACAAATCTATATGGTGAGGGAAACTCATAAAACATACATGTAATTGAAAATTTTTTTCCCTTGAATACAGTTTGGGGATTGTGATTTTGGAAACCTGTTTGATTTAGATACATATATATTTAGTGATATTTCATCTCAATGTGACATATTTATAGGATATAAACAAGCTTCCTTTTCATATCATGTTTATGTCCCAAGTGAAATAATTTTCTGTTGTCATGAGCTTTAGTGAGTGTCAGTGAAAATTATTTCATGATGGACATAAACATGATATGAAATGGTAGCGAGTTCAATATCCTTTTTATTACCCAAAATTTATCTTAATTAATATAACTCAGCTCATTTGGTTGACGTTCCTGTGAGGTTGTCATGCACCAATAGGAAGGAAATGTTTTATTTAACGACGCACTCAACACATTTTATTTACGGTTATATGGCATCAGACATATGGTTAAGGACTACACACATATTGAGAGAGAAAACCCGCCATCGCCACTTCATGGGCTACTCTTTTCGGTTAGCAGCAAGGGATCTTTTATATGCACCATCACATAGACAGGATGGCACATACCACGGCCTTTGATGTACAAGTTGTGGTGCACTGGCTGGAGCGAGAAATAGCCCAATGGGCCCACCGACGAGGATCGATCCCAAACCGACCGCGCATTAAGCGAGTGCTCTACCACTGGTCTACGTCCCGTCCCTACACCAACAGATGACCTCATCATGCGACGTTGAAGTCTTACTTCCCCCACTTGGCGTTCTATAGTGGAACATATCACTTTGATATGTACCAAGATATTTTTAATCATTTAAGTAATAAATAGATTTATCCCATAACCTTATATTATCCATGATATCCATGTCATAAACCCATGTGATAATTTAGTGTATTAACCAGGTTAATTTGCAAATTTGCAATTTCTCTAGGTAATGTGTTGCTGTGGGTGGGTCATTTGCCTACAAGCCAACAAGACCTGTATACCTGAGTGTAACGTTTTCAAAGATTTAGTTAAAATGTGTGATGTCAAACTAATATGTGCTAATTGTGCATATTACCGATGGCAGTGACTTTAGTACTGTGATTTGCTAAACATTTAATTAAAATGTTATTTTAGAAGTGTTATAGGATAAATAGAATTCGCTACTTACAAGTGTTTTTTAATATGTAAAATATCAACCTCGTCTAGTTAATCGGTATTTGTCTTGGCAGAGCCTCGACAAATACCGATTAACATAGACTTGGTTGATATTTTCCATATTAAAAAATACTAGTGATGAATTGTGAGGGAAACTGGTGAAATGTAATCATACAAATATTTGCCTTGCATACAGCTTAGAAATTCTGCTTTTGAAACTGTTTGATTAAGATACAGCTGGAAAATAATGCACAATATTTCAATTCATCATGACATTGTGAGGGACACAGGCAAAATGTAATTTCACAAATATTTGCCTTGAATACAGCTTAGAAATTCTGCTTTTGAAACTCTGTTTGATTTAGATACAGCTGGAAAATAATGCACAATATTTCAATTCATCATGACATTGTGAGGGACACAGGCAAAATGTAATTTCACAAATATTTGCCTTGAATACAGCTTAGAAATTCTGCTTTTGAAACTCTGTTTGATTTAGATACAGCTGGAAAATAATGCACAATATTTCAATTCATCATGACATTGTGAGGGACACAGGCAAAATGTAATTTCACAAATATTTGCCTTGGTTTCCCTGGGCACAAAATTGTGGACTGGTGGAAGAGACTCGGGGAGTGCTAATGGTCCACTAGTTAGGGGGCGCAATACTTGCCTTGCCCCGTGCGCTGGCAACCCACACTATACCACTGGTCATGGGCGCACATGTCAACTTTTTTCGGCTCATCCGTCCAGGACAGGAAAAGGTTATGGGTGGGTGGGAGTGGGGGTCACCTGTGCTAACATGTTCAAGGCAGCACAAACAGCCTGACCAGGGTCAGTAGTGGGTGAGGGTTGGTTTTGATGCTATTGAATTAGCAAATATCCCATAGGAGTAAAAGCAAAATAGAAAATGTTGAGTAATTTCTTGAAGGTAGAGTTTTGATGCATAATTTAAAATGGTTCATCAAAATTGAAAATGGAGCTAATTGGTTGATTTGACTTAGTTGGTCATGTAATTACACAAACATTTCCTTTAGATACAATAATATTGTTTGGAAACCATGGCGACAGGATTACAATTGGAATACTTATGACGTTGCATTTCTGCATGACTTAATTGCTGAGGAAAAAGTGTTACTTTGTAAAATGTAATTTAAAAAATATTTCTTTTAGCTAGCCTGTAAATTGTTTGGAATCATGTTTGATTTAGTTCAAATATTTACTTCAAAATGACTTGCTGAGGAAAACTGCTACCTTGTAAAATGTAAACATTTTAAGCAAATACGGTGAAACTCTGCTATTGCGACCATTGGCAGGACTTATTAAGACTGGTCTTAATAGTGGGGTGGTTCTTATACCGAATTACGAATATTCAGAATGATGATTGTTGGTAAATATTGATTGTGTATTTTACATCCCACCCTCTATCCCGAATGTGAACAATTTCTCAACTGATAAAATAAAAACGTGATGACGATGTATTGGCATTTGCATTGAACAGCAAGAACCGGCCTCAGGTGGCGTGGTGGTTAGGCCATCGGTCTACAGGCTGGTAAGTACTGGGTTCGGATCCCAGTCGAGGCATGGGATTTTTAATCCAGATACCAACTCCAAACCCTGAGTGAGTGCTCCGCGAGGCTCAATGGGTAGGTGTAAACCACTTGCACCGACCAGTAATCCATAACTGGTTCAACAAAGGCCATGGTTTGTGCTATCCTGCCTGTGGGAAGCGCAAATAAAAGATCCCTTGCTGCTAATCGGAAAGAGTAGCCCATGTAGTGGCGACAGCGGGTTTCCTCTCCAAATCTGTGTGGTCCGTAACCATATGTCTGACGCCATATAACCGTAAATAAAATGTGTTGAGTGCGTCGTTAAATAAAACATTTTTTTTTTTTTTTTTGAACAGCAAGAATAATCAAGTGTGAGCAT